>NC_036873.1:5685646-5710644 GCF_002910315.2 Salvelinus sp. IW2-2015
GAAGAGAGAATGAGAGAGAACATGAAGAGAGAAAATGAAGAGAGAATGAGAGAGAACATGAAGAGAGAAAATGAAGAGAGAGAAAATGAAGAGAGAGAGAATGAGAGAGAACATGAAGAGAGAAAATGAAGAGAGAGAAAATGAAGAGAGAGAGAGAAGAAACAGAGAAAGGAATGTGTCAGCATAACTTCTCCCTTAAACGCCAATAAAGGTCACCAACCAGCTTCATGGTTTGTCAGCTTCTTTCCCCCAGACCGATAAGAAACCACTTTGAGAAACGCCGCCATGGCAGTGGGCACACAGCGGGGACAATGACGCGAGTAAGTACGAAAGTGCCCAATATCTTCAACGCAAATGAGCCGGTCTAGATAGCACAACTGGTGCAGGGAACTGGCAGTGCTCGAAATGTGTCAACATTTGGAGCAAAGAGATACTCGGAGTCTCAACTGTTGATGATATCCCGCCCGAATAGTGAATGAATCCTCTATCTGACAACGGAGGTCTGACACGCATGCAGGTGCACACGCACACGCTCAGTCCAATGGCCGCCGGCTGAGTGAGCGAGGACTGTGTGACCTGGACTGTGGCAAAATGTGGTATTTTGTCGTCAGAGTCGTCATTGACTTTGTCATTTCCCCGTGTGTGGGACTCTTTCAGTTCTCCCGGCAATACGGGCATCAGCCAACACATTTTACAAGGCTGGCGATAAAGATACAAACGAACTCTACAGATCTGTGTATGTGATACCAACACGTGTGAAAGGAATGCAAATGTCTCTCGTTCAAAGGGCTTTATTGGCTCGGGAAACATGTGTTGACATTGCCAATGTAAGTGAAATACATCATAAACAAAAGTGAAACAAACAATATTTATAAACAATAACAGTAAACGTTACACTCGCAAAAGTTCCAAAATAATAAAGACCTTTGTCTTTCTATACCGAGTTGCAACGATGTGCAAATAGTTAAAGTGCAAAAGGGAAGAAATAAATAAACATAAATATGGGTTGTATTTACAATGGTGTTTGTTCTTCACTGGTTGCCCTTTTCTTGAGGCAACAGGTCACACATCTTGCTGCTGTGATGGCACAGTGTGGTATTTCACCCAGTAGATATGGGAGCTTATCAAAATTGGATTTGCTGTAGATCTGTGTAATCTGAGGGAAATATGTGTCTCTTATATGGTCATACATTTGGCAGGAGGTTAGGAAGTGCAGCTCAGTTTCCACCTCATTTTGTGGGCAGTGTTGCACATAGCCTGTATTCTCTTGAGAGCCAGGTCTGCTTACTGTGGCCTCTCAAAATAGCAAGGCTATGCTCACTGAGTCTGTGCATTGTCAAAACTTTCCTTAAGTTTGGGTCAGTCACAGTGGTCAGATATTCTGCCACTGTGTACTATCTGTTTAGGGCCAAATAGCATTCTAGTTTGCTCTGTACTTTTGTTAATTCTTTCCAACGTGTCAAGTAATTATCTTTTTGTTTTCTCATGATTTGGTTGGGTCTAATTGTGTTGCTGTCCTGGGGCTCTGTGGGGTATGTTTGTGAACAGAKSCCCAGGACCAGCTTGCTTAGGGGGACTCTTCTCCAGGTTCATCTCTCTGTTGGTGATGGCTTTGTTATGGAAGGTTTGGGAATCGCTTCCTTTTAGGTGGTTGTAGAATTTAACGGTTATTTTCTGGATGTTGATCATTAGCGGGTATCGGCCTAATTCTGCTCTGCATGCATTATTTGGCGTTTTACGTTGTACACAGAGGATATTTCTGCAGAATTCTGCATGCAGTCTCAATTTGGTCTCCCTCCCTCTCTCTCTCCCTCCCTCCCCCTCCCTCCCTCCGTCCAGCTCCAAATGATCCGAAATGCACCTCCAGCTAAAACTGGGTGAGGGAGGGTGAGAACCTAATTCCTCCACTCCTCCTTCCAGATATCCTTTATTATGCTTCCAGATATCCTTTATGTTATAGCACGGAGGTAGGGCGGACTTTAGGAATTCCGTGCTCGTCTGCCAACCCTGGGTGGAAGAGCTGTCGAAAAAGCAGGCCCCCGTTTTGACATTCTGAGCGAATGAGCGACCCAGTTCTTACATCCCATTCGATCTGTCCAAACTGTCAGTTTACCTGAAGGACTGAGAGAGAGGGAGGAAGGACGGGGGTGAGAAAGGGAGAGAGAGAGCATCTCTTCGTCCATACCTAGGCTTTTGAAGGGAACAAGCTGACACGCTCCCCTAGTCTAGAACACCTTGCCCTGTCAGAGGAGTCATTACCAAATGCCAGTAAGAGAACCAGAACCTATCGAGTCAAATTGGTAGTGCCGCTAAAAGTGCCAATCGTGTCCCATTTCAGGGGAGTTCGCTAGTATCAGAGCTCTCGAGTTGAAATACGGCCGCCGCACTAACGCTTTCAACTGTCCTCCATTTGAGGGAGTTGTGGGGGACAAATCAGTCGTTTTCATCTCAAAGYGGCTGCTCCCGCTCAGGTGGGTTTCCTGAACGGTGATGTACACATACGCCATGTAGCAGACTGTTTCATCCAACCCACTAACAGTAGTGCACGCGTACATTTTCGTATGGGTGTCCCCAGCGGGAAGTGAACACGTGATCCTGAAGCTGTAAGCGCCCTTCTCTACCAACAGAGCCGCACAGGGCCACAAACACAAAAGTCATAGAAGACTATGAAGAGAACGTGTGGGTTGTGACTTACCCACCGGCAAATGGCAAATAGAAAATGGCCATTAGGCCTTTTTTAGAATCGAGTGCTCGAGTAGAACAGAATTTCATTCATCCATCCCTATCRTCGTTTTACGCCATAAGAGTCTGGTGTAAAACGGAGTGGGGATTACTGTGATCCTGTGGAATCAGCATTGCAGGGGAAAAGCAAAGCAGCCATACTTCTCAAACAACTATGTCTGTATTTCTCAGCAGAAAGATGAGTTATTAAGTGATTCGCCTGTTCACAAATAAAAATGGCGCGGTTCAAATTCGACTAAGTTTACTGGCGGATAACGTCGAGCTCCGCGGTGGCTACCGGACGTGGGCAGAGTCAACAGAAAGACGCAACATATTGCGCATTGTGCACAACGCCGAGAGCACCGGGTGTACAGCACTAGACCAGAGAGCTCAGCATTGCCTGGTGGAAGACTGGTCAGATAAGAACAATAAACAAAACATATCAACTCATTTGTAAATAAACAAACAAACGTACCGGCGTCGAGGTCGGTGGCGAGGAGCCGCGCCACGAAGGTGCCGACTTCCGTGTTCTCGAAGACGGTGATGGCGTAAGGGCCGGAGGTGAACTGTGGCGCGTTGTCGTTCACGTCCTCCACGGTCAGGTGCACGGCTGCCTCGCAGTAGCGCCCGCCGCCGTCTAGCGCCCGCACMGYCAGGCGGTACTCCTCCTTCTCCTCGCGGTCCAGGGGCTGCTGGGTCTTCAGTTCACCTGGGAAATGGAAGACGGAAAAAGGCACATGTCAATCAACGGGGCAGGCAATCACACACACACGTCAATCACACACACTCGTTAAAAGCGCTGACACACACACTAACATGTCAATCACACACACTCGTTAAAAGCGACGACACACACAAACACACAGCCAAACACACGCAAACACACACAGGCGTGTTAAAAGTTCTTGCAATCCACACACACGTCTACACGCTACGGCGCTTGCGGGTTGCACTCTTTAAAAATCTATTGTTCGACAAGGACAGATAGTGTTAGAACAGTATCCTCTACCTACCCCAGGCCCCATTCCAAGAAAGCATCAAAATAAAACGCAAGTCAAGCTAAATGGTGTCTGAGCCGTTTAGTTCGGTGTAGCGTGCCCCTCGACCAATTTAATGCGGCCCACCGGCTGGTTTGAGTAAAAAGAATAACTGAAACCAAATCGATACCGTGTACAAATGATAACGGATCTACATTTCTAACAGTCGCCGAAACAAAGGTTAAGGTTGGGGGAAGCTGATCTGTAACTAGGGGGAAACTTCACTTCAACACTTAGTTCCCGAAAACCTTACAACCTCGTCGTGCACATCTCCACACACACACCTCTATTTTTAAGTTGGCATTAGCCGCTTCGGTGCGTTCAGAAGTAACACTTCTCACAGATCACTGAGTCAGACAATGTGTGCCTGCAGTCGTGCGTGTTCCGAGACCTCATATCCTCTTGTATGCCACAAACCCCTTCCCCTGATCCAAGCATCCAACCCACATCCAAACAACTCATGGTTTTCAGAMGAGGATGGAGAGAAAKAAAKAAATAATTGACAGAGAGGAAGGGGGGGAACGCAGGAGGACAGGAGTAGTTGGCAACTAASAGCAGCTAGGAAGTGTCCTGGGATATGGTGCATGCCAACATTACCGGGGCCTCGCTGGACACACASGTGCGCCCACACAAGCACACAAACTGCCGTTACTAACGAAGCCGCTTAGTGTTCCTCGCATGCAATAATCAAATCCAATTGTATTGGTCACATACACACATTTAGCAGATGTTATTGCGGGTGTGGCGAAATGCTTGTAAATCCTCCTTCTCGGCACGGAAAAAAGGACCCCCTCTCGATACTCTGACTAAATCCTTCTCCTTCAATTTGGGCCAAAACCAAATTGAAATGGCCGGATTCTTCGCTCTTCTTCTCTCCCTCCCCGCTCGTCTCTGGCTCATACGTCTCTGGCTCATATCTAAAGTACGTCTGAATTTGAACCAGAATAAAAGGGKCTGTTGTTGTTCTGTAAAAGTATGTCTCTAGCCTACTCTACACTGCTGCTGTCTCGTTTCTTCACAACCCTCTCTCTSTCCCTTCAGAAGTAAACCAATGTGCCATTTTTTTTTTTAGTGTGTGGGGGTTAACAGGAGCTAACTGGTATTGTGTTTTCTAAGGCCTGGCTCGTGTCATTCCATTTTGTCTCCGCTTTCTGCAGAGGAGACTCRAAACCTTCAGGCGAGAACAATGTCGCTTGCATGTTAGATGAAACTCGGGTTCGTAGCGCCATTGCTCGCTAATCCTCCGGGGAAATGTTCTGGGGGCAAAATACATTAAAATAATCATCAAAAAGGATGCGACGTAAACAAAATCCACCTTGCCACTAGGGACACACACACACACACACACACACACACAAACAAACTGGGGTGGATGGATTATGATTCAATCAGAAAGTGTGTAGTGTGCATGACTGGTGTCCACACTGGGAGGTTATTACTGTGTCTGTTTGTGACGTTACGTGTGTAGTGTAGTGATACTAGGTTCAGACATCAAATCATGACATTGTAAAACTGGTGTGTGTGTGTGGTGGTGTGTGTGGTGTGTGTGTGTGGGTGGTGTTGTGTGTGTGTGTTGTGTGTGTGTGTTTGTGTGTGTGTGTGCGTGCGTGTATGTGTGGGTTAGTGTTACACGTCATGCTGCCATCACGCACCCATTGACATTTGATAGTCATAATAGTGAGAATAACCTTGGACATGCCGTGAATGTAAACTGGATGAATGCGAGTGCAGTGCAGCATTTGAAATGACTCGAAACAACTCTACATTGTGGCAGACGTGAACCTGTGGTTATTTTGATTTTGATTAGCTGTATGGTAGCATGGGCAGACTAGTCAACACATTGAGTGTGTTGAGGTGTAACACAGACAGACAGGAAAACAGACAGACAGACCAACACACCTGTGTCGGGGTCGATGGTGAAAAGCTCGGCTCCCGGTCCCTGGAGCTCGTAGGAGATGTGGGCGTTGGAGCGGATGTCTGCGTCTGTGGCCGAGACTTGCAGGATGAGCCTGCCGGCGGGGAAGCCCTCGGGGACCCTCTCTGTGTAGAGGGACTGGGGGAGCRGAGAGAGGGAGAGGGGAKAGAGAGAAAGGGAGGATGAGAGAGTGTGTGGGAGGGAAGAGTGGGAAAGACATCAGAAGGGAGAAAAACAATGATGGTGGGGGCGGACAGAGAGAAGTAAAGGTAGAATATGCAAGAATAAGCATAATTCAATAGGTATATTAACAAGAAGGGAGGAAATGGATAGAGGGGTAGAATGAAAMGACATTACAATCGACAGCAGTATGCACTTAAACCATAATACAATCAGCAATGGAAATACATTAGCTGGTAAAAATAGCCCTCAATGTAAGAAAATTACCCCTTCATTTTCGCTTGCCTTTCTTCAACGAGAAGCCTTTCCAAACCTCTTATTTTCCTCCCTCGCTCCCGCCTTCCTTTCTCTCAGATACTTGTCATGCATAGCGTGTACCCCCACACGCAGATAACATGGCATTTTTTAGTGGCCTGCCTTCTCTCTTTACCTTCTCGCAAACGGGGCTGTTGTCGTTGGCGTCCAGGACTTTGACCTCGACCACGGCCTTGGTGGCAAAGGTGCCGTCGGWGGCGGTGATATTTAGGAGGTAGTTGTCGCGCTCCTCGCGGTCCAGTGGCTTCCTGACAGACACTTTCCACTCGTTCTGGAGGTGCTCAATCGCAAACTGTCCTAGAGGGTCGCCTCCTGTATGGGTAGAGAGCCATTGGGGAAAGTTAATGGAGAGAGAGTCAATGGCGAGAGTCAATGGGGAGGGTCAATGAGGAGCGAGTCATTGGGGAGAGTCAAATGGGGAGAGTGGCATTCAAACTAATGAGCAACGCGCCACAATATGGCCCCTGCCTCTGGTTTCGAGCGGGCTAGTGGTTTTGTGTGTGTGTGTGTATCTCAAGGGTTTGTGTTCTGTACTGGATCATACAYCAATGGCGAAAATAAATATAAGATGCATCCAAGCCTTTCTATCAGGGTTAGTCTTGGAATCAGAGAAGATCTTACCCTGCGAGGGATAGCGAAGCTCAAAGAGGAACTGCATCGCTTCCTATTTCAAAAGCTGTCCGCTGGTCAGAGTCGTGCTCAACCCCCGGGATCTTTATAGTGCCTGAGCAAATCTACCTCGGGTAACAGTCCTATCATTCATTTATCCTAACCACTTCAACTTGCAAACCGACGTTCACGAAGTCTGTTCGGTACACAGGAAACCATAATAAGGAGGCTGTTCTTTTGTGTAGTAGGAAATGTGCATCCAAGATAATATGATATCAAAATCTCTGGTTATTAAACGTGGCATAAGTCATTCCATCCGCTAATGAGCACCAGAGGAAGTGCATTTCCCCCATCAGTTTCAAAGCGTCATCGAAATAATTAAACATGACCTTTTTCTTTCTTTCTTTCTGATGACCTACATATTTGCCTTGAGCCTTCGCAAATTAGTCGATTCAAAGTGTTTACAGATAAAGAATGTGCATTATATGTTCAGAGAGCAGATATGATCTTCATATTTAAGCAGCTGTAAATTTCTAATCCTCTTTTGAGCGGTGTTTATTAAAGCTGTGTATTAACACAAACAGGGAAGGCTATCAAGCCATGAGCTGTGAGCAGAGCAAATACTGGTATTGTTAGAGATAAAAACCCACCTGTGATAAAGTAGCTGACTTGTTTGTTGATCTCCTCTGTGTCGGCGTCCGACGTGCTCAGGATGGCAATGACTCCACTGGGTGGAAGGTCGTCTTCGCTCACCGTGCCCTTGTAGATCTCGGCGGTGAAGCGAGGCGGGTTATCGTTGACGTCGGCCACGGTAACCTCCACAGTGGAGCTGGTCACCAGCTGCACCTTGTCTCCGCKGTCTGTGGCCAGCACGGCAATGGTGTACTTGCTGGTCTTCTCACAGTCGAGCTCTTTCAATGTCGTCACCCAGCCTGTCTCACTGTTGATGGCGAACAGCTCAGAGATCTCAGACAAAGTTTGTTTGGGGTCCAGGCTGTAGATGACTTGACCGTTGGTGCCCGAGTCCTGGTCGGTGGCTTTGACCTGGATCACCGGCGTGCCATCTGGAAGGTTCTCCACCACCACCGCCTCATACGGGTCTGACTCAAACACAGGCTTGTTGTCGTTGAGGTCCTTGACCTGGATGTTGATGTCGACAGACGCCAACGTTTCGTAGCCCTCCTGTTGGCTCTGGGCTTGCAGCGTGAGCTGGTACCACTTTGTGGTCTCGTGGTCCATACTCTTCTCCAGCTTCAGGGCCCCAGTGTCCCGATCCACCACGAAGACCTCATTCTGGTTACTCTCCGGGGTGTTGCCCTTCACTAGGCTGTAGAACACCGGTTGTTCACTCTCCGCCTGGATGACGTCAATATCCGTGCCGATGGGCATGTCTTCGGCGATGGTGAACCGGAAGTGTGGCTCTGCAAACTTGGGGACCGGTACCTCAGGGGCCACTATCCTGATATAAACGCGGACGACGGATTGTTTGGAAGGACTCCCAGCATCCTTTGCCCTAACGTAGAAAGCGTAGAGGTCGTTTTCGAGTCCGATGAGGCTCTCTTTGGTGACAATGACTCCACTGAAGGGGTGGATTTCGAAGTTCTCCTCCACGTTTTCCACGTCGGCTTCGATTGTGTAAGCGATGTCGGCGTTGCTTCCCTCATCCATGTCTGACGCAGCAATTTTCACCACGGTGGTTCCCCTGGGGACATCCGATGCTACATTGGCTTTGTACTCCACTGCCCTGAATTGTGGGGCATTGTCATTGACATCTGTCAAAATCACATTAATAATGCAGAAGCCTACTTTGCCGCCACCGTCCTTTGCCATGAGCGATATGGGGATGACCTTCTCAATGGCGTTCTCGCGGTCTAGGATCTCCCGGGTGAAAATCTCTCCATTTTCATTGACAGAAAACTTGTCTTTGGCAAAATCGTTGACGATGTGGTAAGTTAGGCTCCCGTATGTGCCAGCGTCTTCATCTGTGGCTTTGGCCTCAGCAACTAACGTTCCGACCGGCGAGTTCTCAGTGAGTTCAACTACATAGTCGAGCTGGGGAAAAGTGGGGTTGTGGAAGTTGGCACCGTTGACTGTGACTTTGACCACGGCCGAGGTCCTGAATACACCATCTGACACGGACACGTTGAGGTTGTACAGTGGCTCCATCTGTAGCTTACGGTGGTTGGAGATGACGATGGCCCCAGTGTTTTTATCCATGGCAAAGTTCTGGTCCTCATTGCCAGACAGGATGGAGAACTCAAGCCTGCCGGYGTCTGAGCTGTCGGCGTCGGACGCCTGGACTTGGGTGACGAAGTAACCGCGGGGGGCCAATTCGCTGACTGTGGCATTGTAAGAGCTCTCAGTGAACACCGGAGCATTGTCATTCAGGTCAGTGACATCTATGGTCACAGTGACATCGCTGGAGAGGGCAGGCACTCCTCCGTCCACTGCGCGGACAGTCAGCTTGTGTTGCTGCTTTTCCTCCTGGTCGAGCATGCGAGCAGTCCAGATGATTCCCAAGTCACGGTCAATGCTGAAGTAGTCTGAGCTCTTTTCCTTGTCCTCAACTAGCTGGTAGAAGAGCATTTTGTTGTTGCCAGTGTCGGAGTCTGTGGCGGCAACTTGCAAAACTGCAGTGCCGATGAAGGAAGCTTCAGAAACACTTGCGTTGTAGGACTTTAGTTGGAAGACAGGGGGATTATCGTTGACGTCTACCAGAATGATATCGACAAAGACATCAGCGTGGGCCCCAGTCAGTGAGTCTGTGGCTCTGACACTCAATTTATAAGCGGGGTGGGTCTCAAAATCTAGAGGTTGGATTACATGTATGACACCTGTGTTGAAATTGATAGAAAACTGACTGAAGGCATCTCCCTCAGAGATGGTGTATACTATCTTGGGGCCTTCAGAGTCAGTAGCCTGGACGTGAACTACAGGTGTGTGTAACTGGATATTTTCAGGGATTTCGATGCTGTAGAATGCCTTCTCAAACACTGGCATGGCTTTGTTTACTATAGTTATGGGCACTTCCACTTCTGCCGAGAGGGCTGGTTCTCCTGCATCTTTGGCCACAACGTTGATGACGAACTCACTGTTGAGGGAGTCTTTGTCTAACTGTTTTTTGAGGGAGATTTCTCCCGAGGGGCTTATCTGGAAGTGCTTGTGGTGTTCTTTCAGGTGGTAATGGATTTCAGCATTTTGACCAACGTCCCCGTCCACTGCTGTCACCTGACGGATGGCCTGACCCTCCTCTGCGTCCACCTGGACCAAGGCTTGATAGGGAAGGTTGACAAACATGGGCTGGTTGTCGTTCACATCTTCTATGATCACCGTCACCAGAACGTGGGCCACTTCGGAGGAAGCGTCCTCCCTGGTCACCTCCACGACGAGGTCGAACGTGTCCTGCRCCTCGCGATCGAAAGGTATCCCTGTGGTGGAGAGCACTCCGGAAGTACGGCTGATTTGGAACCTCTGGTCTGGGTTCAGGACAGTGTAGAAGAGGGGTTCATTGATGTGGTTCCCCACAGCGGCAATGACCGCTAATGTTTTCTTCTCAGAGGAGTTCTCTTTGACATAAGCCTTGTAGGAGTCACTAGTGAACTTCAGGCTGCTCTCCTTGTTCTCACGGATGTTTATCTTTATCGATGCTGTGTTGGCGAACCTGCCGTCCGAGACCCTCACCCTGAGCTCGTACCTGCTTCTTAGCTGGGTGACGTTCTGGATAGTGATGATGCCTGTGTTGGGATCCATCTTGAATTTCTCCCCGATGTTCCCCTCTGAGATGGAGAAGAAGAGTTTAGAGTTTGGTCCGGAGTCTGCATCTGATGCGTTGACTTTGATTACCTCAACACCTTTGTAAGTTGGCACGATCACTGATGTCTCGTAGAGCTCCTGACTGAACTGCGGCGAGCAGTCGTTGACATCGATGACTTCGACGGTCACGTTGGCGGCTGTCTCGGCGAACAGACGCGGAATTCCGAGGTCGTGGACCTGAATGGTGAAGCGGAATACACTCCTTTGTTCGTAATCCAGAGTGGTTGTCATTCTAATGGCTCCCGTACTGGAATCGATGGCAAAGTAGTTGTGAGCGAACGGCTCGACGATCTGATAGACCAGCATGGCGTTGGCATCGCGGTCAGCATCCGAGGCGCGGATGACCAGCGGGGTGTTTTCTCTGGTCAAGACCACACTGTTGACGGGAGCCGATTCGCTAATCATGCCTGTGAACTCTGGCTGRAGGAAGATGGGGGCATTATCGTTCTCGTCCTTCAGGTGAATCAGCAGAGTGGTGTTGCTAGCAAGACCCGCCATGTTGGTTCCCTGGATGGTCAGTCTGTACTCRGGGGTCATTTCATAGTCCAAAGCCCTCGAAGTTACAACCACACCGGAGTTTGGGTTTACATCAAATGCGCCATCAGTGTTTCCACCTTTGATTTGGTAGAACACAGAGGACTGGCTGGTTGCTGTGATCATGGTTACAAAACTGCCGGGGAGGGCCAGTTCGCTGACCTCAGCGGAGAACTCCTTGGCAGTAAATCTGGGGGTGGCATTGTCCGACACGGTGACAGCGATGTGGACGGTGGCGGTGGCAGTCAGCGAAGGGGTTCCTTTGTCGGTTGCCTTCACAGCTAGTTCAAACTGGTTCTTGCTGCTTCGGTCCAGCTCCTTGGCCACGGTAACAGTGCCCAGCACCGGATCAATGGCAAATGAGTTTGCAACATTTCCTGTTCCAAAAAAAAGAACAGAAGAAGATTTATTAATGTGGTTACTATTGCATTGATTTTCATTCCAGCCAGTAAAGCCAGGTTGCAATTTTAGGCTTCTTGATTACCGTAAATTGAATTAACTAGAGTCAATGTCAGCGCCCTCGAGGAAATCKAATTAGCATAATAAAAAATTCCCATAAAAATCTGTCAATTTAAACTAGAGATATGTTTTTGCAGTGGATGTATCTCAATCCACTGCATCCGCCGATGGCGCAATTCCGCATCTGCTGTGAAAGGTGACAGAGCTAGAGCGGTGTTTGTCRGACCATAAGACATCCTGAAAATTGGTCTTCTCACAAAATCGTCTGTAGCGTCCAAACAGTTTGGCCTACAAACTATTATGACCCCTCTATGGAAGGATGAGACTCTCACGAACAATTGTGTTCTCTGTTTTGCTCTACGACCTCCACAAGCATCTTGGGACACGTCTGAAGTCAGTACAGCCGATCTGACAACTTCCCTCTGTGGAAAAGTGAGACTATCACGAACATCATGTTTTTCTCTAGGATGCCCAAAGGCCTCACAAGACTCGTCTGAAGGTTCCCCGGTATATTTTTTTTAATGGAAGTATATATGGAGACTGTTTAGAGTMAAAAATAATGGGTTAGATACATGTCCAGAACAAACTTCCTTTAGATTTTTTTTTTGGGGGGGTATCTGTTGTTCCATGTAGTGAATCTGTGATTCAATGCTTTTGTTTGGACTAATAGCAGTAAGAAGTAATAAAAACAATTTATTATTCTTTTTTTAAATTCTTAACAGCAAAATGATCCTTGGTATGACCTCCTTAAAACAATACAGCAAATTCAWGATGAACCACTCTGATTAGCATACTCCCTGCTTTTGTCTAAAAGGGATACAGCCTAGGAGAACTTACGCAGCAGGTTAGGATAATTAACGTAGCAGGTTAGGATAATTAGGTTTAGGTTAGGAAAGGGGTTAGGGTTAGCTAAAATGCAAAAACAATCTACTTTTGATGTCAATTTGACTAAATCTAGACATGACCCCCTTCATTCCATCACCCCCCAAATGGCCATAGCTCTCGAAAGGCATTTGTGAAGACTGCCTACACCAGTCCACCTCTGCTTTGAAAACCTGACTCGTTCTCCGGCAAGATACATTTCAATGAGCTTGAGTCATCTCAACTATCTGAAAAATGTACATCCTAAACAAAGAACCCAGCCAATGACTATATGCCCGACCCTCTCCCAAAACACAGCTTATTTTACAGGGAAAACAATGGTGGGGAATTCAGAGGGGGCATCGGCYGAACTCCCACATGCTTRGAGATCCTCTGACAAAGTCSTCCTACTTTGTGTGACGTATTCCATTCACCACCGAGGGTCAGTGGGCAGGGGACCTCTGGATGCCCTGCATACATTTTCCCCAGGCCCCTTG
Organism: Salvelinus sp. IW2-2015; assembly: GCF_002910315.2. Classification (NCBI taxonomy): domain Eukaryota; kingdom Metazoa; phylum Chordata; class Actinopteri; order Salmoniformes; family Salmonidae; genus Salvelinus; species Salvelinus sp. IW2-2015. Next base: position 5,698,588 of record NC_036873.1, read on the forward strand.
CGTTGGTATCGCTAACTGGGCTGCTATGCTGCTATGCATACCTCTATCATGACTGGCCAGGGGCTAGAGAATGCCAGAATGGCTGACATRTTAAGAATGTGGCTCCGGGGTTAAGTTTCCCCTAGGTRCCGATCTAGGATCAGCTTCCCCTCCTCAAATCCTAACCTTAACCATTAGTGTGGAAAATGCAAAACTGATCCAAGATCCGCATCTAGGGGCAACCTCACGCTACTCCTAATAATGTATTCTAGGGCGCCTGTGGTGCTGTTAGCCAACCTGACTCGATGCTGTAGATGACCTCTGCATTCKGTCCCTTGTCTTTGTCCAGGGCGGTGACCTGGAGGACTGCCGAGCCCAAGGCGGCCGACTCGAAGACGCGCCCGGAGTACGGCGAGCCCACGAACCACGGCGCGTTGTCGTTGGTGTCCTCCACGTCCACGATGACGCGCACCAGRTTCCTCTTGACGGGGATGTCCTGGTCACGTACCTGGGGAGGGGGGAAAGAGAGCGAGAAAGAAAGAAAAAGWGACAGAGATGCAGAGAAAGGAATAGGACAGAGGGGGAGACAGATAGGGATACAGAAAAAGAGAGAATGAATGAGTTGTAATACAATCTGGAAAAAAACTATTCTTTCCCTCAACGGTAACTTCATCAAAATGACAACTCATCAAATCATTAAAAAAAACACRTCAAAGTAACTCTTTTTCTGAATGTGTCTTAATTCCCAGTGATCCAAACAAGTAAACAATGAATGGGGGGAAGAATCACTTTGGATGGGTGCTGCATGGTTAGTTCCAAATGGCAAATACCAGCAAACAAACAAACAATTAATCAATACAGGCTGACTGCCCATCTGTTGGAATTGGAGAGTGKCTGATTGAGAGAGAGGCACACACAGTGGCTGAATAGGAGAGAGTGGTCTGAAACCTATGTTACTCTCTCAATGAAGAAAGTGGCTCAGAATCAAACCTTTCATAATATGCTAATAGAACACCGACATTCCTTTAATCTGTTCCGTTTCTATGGTAACAATGATGATATAACGACATGTTCCCGATTGCCTCGGATGAGTGGGTTCGTTCAGGGTGTACAGTGTTAATTGTCTGAGCACCACACCACTTTGACCAAAGCTCTAGMAAGTTTTTCCCAGCACACTCAGCACTGACACCAGAATAATAACACACATTATTAAATAGGTCGATTCTAGAAAATCTGTGAAATCCGTACCATAACGGTGAGAGTGTGGCGCCGCATGGTCTCGTGGTCAAGCCGCTCGGCCGTGTAGAGGGCACCGGTTCCCGGGTCCAGACGGAACTTCTTCAGACTGAAGGGGTCCGTGCTGCTCAAGAGGGTAAAGGTCAACTTGTTCTTATCGTCTTCGTCCGTGGCACCGATCCGGAGCACCTCGGTCTCTGGCGGCGTGTCCTCGGCCACAACCACCTCATAGCGCGGCTGGGAGAACTGGGGCCGGTGGTTGTTGGTGTCGATGACACGGATCAGCACCTGGTGGGAGGAGGGGAGAGGGATGATGGATGTCAGTGTGGTGAATATTTGAGTCAGGGTCAATCTGAGAGTAATGCATGATGTAGTGAATATTTGAGTCAGGGTCAATCAGAGTAATGCATGATGTTGTGAATATTTGAGTCAGGGTCAATCAGAGTAATGCATGATGTTGTGAATATTTGAGTCAGGGTCAATCAGAGTAATGCATGATGTAGTGAATATTTGAGTCAGGGTCAATCTGAGTAATGCATGATGTGTGAATATTTTGAGTCAGGGTCAATCGAGTAATGCATGATGTTGTGAATATTTGAGTCAGGGTCAATCAGAGTAATGCATGATGTGTGAATATTTGAGTCAGGGTCAATCAGAGTAATGCATGATGTTGTGAATATTTGAGTCAGGGTCAATCAGAGTAATGCATGATGTAGTGAATATTTGAGTCAGGGTCAATCAGAGTAATGCATGATGTAGTGAATATTTGAGTCAGGGTCAATCAGAGTAATGCATGATGTGTGAATATTTGAGTCGGGTCAATCGAGTAATGCATGATGTTGTGAATATTTGAGTCAGGGTCAATCAGAGTAATGCATGATGTTGATGATTTGAGTAAGGGTCAATCAGAGTAATGCATGATGTGTGAATATTTGAGTCAGGGTCAATCAGAGTAATGCATGATTGTGTGAATATTTGAGTCAGGGTCAATCAGAGTAATGCATGATGGTGAATATTTGAGTCAGGGTCAATCAGAGTAATGCATGATGTAGTGATATTTGAGTCAGGGTCAATCAGAGTAATGCATGTGTAGTGAATATTTGAGTCAGGGTCAATCAGAGTAATGCATGACTGTTGTAGTGATATTTGAGTCAGGGTCAATCAGAGTAATGCATGATGTTGTGAATATTTGAGTCAGGTCAATCTAGAGTAATGCATGATGTTGTGAATATTTGAGTCAGGGTCAATCAGAGTAATGCATGATTTTGTGAATATTTGAGTCAGGGTCAATCAGAGTAATGCATGATGTAGTGAATATTTGAGTCAGGGTCAAATTGAGATAATGCATGATTTGTGAATATTGAGTCAGGTCAATCAGAGTATAATGCATGATTTTGTGAATATTTGAGTCAGGGTCAATCAGAGTAATGCATGATGTTGTGCATATTTGAGTCAGGGTCAATCAGAGTAATGCATGATGTTGTTGACTTTTCACTGTCTCTCAGTCATTGTTTCTCTGTCTCTGCTCTTCACTCACGCTCTCTCTTTCTCCATTCCCGAGAGTGCTCTTCTCATCCTCTACTTCCCATCTCTCCCTCCCTCTTTCTCCCTCCCTGGCTCCCTCGTCCCCTCTCTACATCCCTTTCCATCCATCTTTCAAGTAATGAGCAGTGTTGTGAAATATTTTCCACCGGATGGCCACTTGACACTGCCGACAAGGAAAACAAGAAATCAATGTGGGATAACCCTAATGCTTTCAGGTGAAGACACGTTGAGGGAGCATTGAGGGAGCGTTAAAGAGGCGGTGATAAAGGTACAGGTGATCGCTTGATAAATTACATCAAAGTAAGCCATCAGTTGTGAAACGTGAAATGCATTTAGAAATATATTGCAGATTCAAAAGGTTCACCAACTATTTATCACACGGACAACGTGGGTTTCATAGTTCAAGGATGAAGATTGATTATGAAAAAAATATATATCTGCTCATACATTGAGGTACACTTTAATAGGAACGTATAATACATTGACAGATATATTTATGCACACGATCTCTGATAAAAGTGCCATTGTGTAATTCCATAACACAGCATCATACTCTAAACATATATTGCAACAAAACACATATACTGCGAAATATATTTTCCACACAAAGACAGACCTTTTTGTCACAATACCACAGTTGGCAATGTGGAAGTTTCCCCCCCCATTTCATACAAAGCATCACATCCCTGGTCCCTAAACTAAAAATCCAGTGAGGCTTGTTTTTATCAACGTGAGCCACTCGTCTACTGGACTTCCGACGAGGGATTAGGGCGAGCCCATGGAATGGCTGTGGCTGGCCCGGCGGGGCTTTTCCATGGCGGAAACAAAAGGAAAACACAGATTGGACACCTGGATGCCAGCCACCAGGGGGCAATGTCCCACATGGGAATAACACATCCAGCTGGAACCCGTATACCTGAATCCCACTATATAGGGCCAAACTGAGCCAAGCCGAGCTGAGCCATACTGGGCTGGCCTGGTTGCACATCCGCCATATTTGCTGGAACCGTGCTGTAAAAGACAACGTGAAAACGAAATATTTGAGCCGGCGCGGCACGGTTCAAATCAAATCAAAGGGCGCATACACATATTTAGCAGATGTTATTGCGGGTGTAGCGAAATGCTTGTGTTCCTAGGTCCAACAGTGCAGTACTATCTAACAATTCACAACAATACACACATCTAAAAGTAAAAGAATGGAATTAAGAAATACAGAAATATTAGGACCAGCAATGTTGGCGTTCAGGCCTATAGTAGGAATCGTTGTCAAGAGGACAGAAATAGGCAACTCACTCACTGCCAGCACCTCTGCTCTGCTACGCCGTCAAAAATGTCCRTTGGTGCCTCTTGACAGCAATGAGAGCATGGAAAGCACTGCCAGCAGAGTGCAGGAGACAAATATAGCCTAATCTGACGGGTGCGATAACATAAAAAATCTGTCGTGTGCTGTGAGGTTGGCAGGGCTGGCTGGGTTCACAGATGCCCATGTCAAGCAGTGGGGAGTACAGCTATTGGCTAGGTTACATACTAGTTAGGCAGTGCTTTAGCTTCAGAGCTGGCAGTCTCTAATGTTAGCGGTATGCTAACAGTCAAGAGTTGTATCAGTCTGCTAGTGGATTGGATGAAAGTTAGCTTCTRAAAGATATTATTCTCAGTCCAAGTAGAATTGTATACCGCTGTGTACTGTATATTGCAACTGTACAGTTGCATCTCTAATCTACCCCTCTCGCTTTCTATCTCATACAGTTTTGAACGGAACTGGCTATCTAGATGCAGGCACGTCCACAGATTGGGCTCAATCTGTGCCCGAGCACCTGCCCTTTTGCCCTCCTATGAATTACTTTTTATTTGAATTTAGATTCTCTTTTCATTTTTGGTTTCCATCTAAAATGTATCAAAGTGCTCATCAAACGAGCAAATTTCATAAGCTCTTGAATCTCAGAAACGTCCCCCCTGCCCAGCCCGAGGAAGCTCACTTGTCTGACTTGCATGTAGCGGCCACTAGCTGCGCGACTTGAATACTGGTAGGAGGCTACTTTAGAGTTGTATCTGTCATATGTGTGTCTCTCACTGTTAGGGACATATAATGGGGCAACTTGACTGCGTCTTAGTAAGTGGCAGATGTCAGCAGCGGAACAAACTCACATCAAGTAAAAACGAGTTGGTTTCAACAGCATAGCTAACTAGCTAGCATATTTACATCATCATTTACATATTACATATTACATATTTACATCATCACCTCTCGTCGTCTGGCATTAGCTTGCTTACAATGTGTGATGTTGGCTGTTGTTTTAGAAAATAAATAGGTCTATACATTTGGACATTTTAGCTAGAGAGACATTTGGTATGTGATGAATTTTGAGCTCTGAAAGTTATTTTTGAGGACCAAAACGTCTGTGCACGGTCCCTGTTTAGATCCTTCTTGAAACTGTACTCAGTGTGACCCTAAAGGGGTCGCCGGTGGGGTGTGTGTGGTGTTATGGATAGGACCCTCTTGGCAGCCCACCAGTCTCCCTCTCTAGTCCAGGCGCCTCGTTTCATGTCACGCCAGACGTCACACTGTCTAAGGTCCCTGGGGCCTCTGCGATCCAGTTTGCACACACATACAAACCCTCTCAACCCACCACCGCGAGTTGAGCCCCTACACAATGCGTTTCAATCTGGACGGTGGCAGATAGCGCAGCGAGCAAAAGGAGGGCCCTTCACAAGCGGTTGGGCCTGAGAGAAGAAAAAAAAGCAATAGAAAAAGAAATCCCAGGCGAGTGTCTGCTCCTATCCGCCCAATCATCCACCAAGTGAGTCTACATACCGTCAGAAAGAAAGGAAAGGGGGGAAAACGAGACAGAGAAAATACGAACGTACACTATTATCTATCCATCGGTCTATTTAAAAAAATAAAAAAATAAAAAATAAAAAAACACATTCAGGGAGGAAAGCATATATCCTCTTCAAGACACTTCAAAGGGGCATTACCCCCGAATCTGCATGATGCAGTGTGACTGGCAGTTGAAAAGACGGCAAAGGAGAGAAGTTTCTCACTCTCGATACCTTCCTGAGGGACTCGGGTCAACAAAACAAGATTGGGACTGAGACAGCGAACGGAAACATACGACAGATGAAGAGATTAAAGGATGAAGGGAAATATATATAAAAAAGGAGAGAGAGATATTGAAAGGGAGAAAACGGCTGAGAGGAGAGCCCGAATCACGATGAGCAAGAGAAAAAGAGAGGGAGAGGCAGAAARAAAAGGGAAATAGAAGGTGRAATTCAGAGAGGAGACAGTGAGAAAGAAAGAGCAAAAGAGAGAGAAGACAGTGAGGGAGAGAAAGAAAGAGAGAAAAGATAAAGACGTAACACATACGATATGAAGAAAGAGGGGAACGGATCGCTCCAAGGTAACAAAAACAGAGTCAGATAAAGGAGGTGAAAACGGACAGCATCTACGTGAAAAGCAGAGTGAGGAACGAGACAGATAGAGAAAAGCACACAAGACAAATATGGAAAGTGAAAGAGAGAGAAAGATGGAAAAAGAAAACCGATAAAAAGGGAACTGAGGCAGATTGTGGACACAACAGCCTGCAGCACKACTGCAGAGCAGGAGGATGGTATGGGGGGCTGGCAAGGAGGCAGAGGAAAGGAATGGAAGGGAAGGAAGGGGGCAGCCTGCCTGGGCTGGCACCGCTCCCTGCCGATGAGGTGCCCAGGATGGAATGTTTCTCTCCGCCTCTGCTTCGGATCAGCTGACCCCCACACAGAGAGAGAGAGAGAGAGAGAGAGCGAGGCGCCACTTTGGAGCAAGAGGAGAGAGTCAAGACTGGTCGTTTGGTAGGTAGGTATAGGCAGGCAGACAGACAGGAAAGAGAGAGCGAGAGAGAGAAAGATGGACAGAAAGACAGACAAACTCCCACATAACAGAACACCACACAGAAACACTTTACTTCACTATGGTGTCACGTAGCCAGTCAGAGACCTAGGAACAGGTCAGCAAGGTAGCTACAACAGGCATATAAGCCTAGGTCCAAACACAACCGCATAACAAACAGCGYGAACGAGAGCCAGCCAGCAACWTCMGAGAGGGACAGAAAGGGGAAATGGTGCCAGAGAAGAAAAAAAGAGCGAGAGAGAGAGTTCACACCTCCCCCACACAGACCTCCAACGCAGACCCGTGCGCGGCGTCCAACATGGTACACGTGAGGCAGATCAACGCCACCGCCCTCTGCGGGCGCCATGTCCGGGTAAGGCGGGCAATGATGCCCCCCCTGTCAAGTGCCAGGTTTTTGGGTCCAGGATGTTGGCACGGTGCAACCTGTAGCTACACGCTTCTCGAAATAGGATTAAAATAGAATACGACCAACAGAGGTCCAGTGTTTCTTGTTTAGGCTTTATTCTCCCTCAACAGAATAAAGAATAATAATGATCTGTGCATGGTGGGACTGAGAGGGAGGGAGGGAGAACCTCGAATTTGGAAGGGAACAGAAAGGGAGAGAAAGAGGAAGAGAGAAAGGGAATTGAAAGAGSGAAAGAGAGAGAGATGGAGACTGATAGAAACAGAAAGAGAGAGAAATAAAGAGAGAGGGAGAAAACAAGAAAACAAACAAACGCATTCCTTGGAGAGAGGAAGAAGGGAGGAGAGAAAAAACTAAAGAAAATAGGCCAGCAAGTCTGGCAGAGGCAGACACCACATGACTTTGAATTGAAGGAGAAGATAAATGAAACTGTGTGTGTGTGTGTGTTCCGTTTCGACTAAACGAATGGCATACTCCCGGCCACAGGGTAAACAGCACACCTCCGTCACAGAAAACAAAGTACCCAAAACATCCCTTTGTATCTTTAATCCGTTGTTTGGCATGTTCTGTTGTTTTTTYCCTTCCCCTCGGTTWACACGCAACGTCACAAAAATAGGTCTTACTTGGGGGTCATCCACAAAGTCAATTACTCTGTTATCTCCATTGACTCATCTAAAAACCTTAAAAAGCTGAAACAGAATATTGAACTTTGTAAAGCAGACAMATCCAGGGGGACAATATACTGTATATTGAAGTATTTTAAAACCCCTTCTAAAAAAGAAAGATTGAACARAAAGGGTAACACTGAATATTTTACATAATTTAAAATCAACAGATCGTCAAACTGACACATTCTTTATTCTCTCTCGCTCTCTCTCTCTCTCCCCACACACAGACACCCCTAAAACGGGCCAGACCACCCCCACCCCACTCCCCAACACGACCCAAATTCCCTGTATGTGTGCTCATCCGCGGCCCGCGACTGATCTTCTCTGATGTCTAACTAAGAGGGTTCGGCTCCACAAAGGCCTTCACACACCCCTCACAGTAACGAGAGGCGACTTGAAAAACGGGGTGCCGAGCCTTTGAACACTGTCAGTCACTAATTGTGTTATGTCATTTCTCCCCTTTGTAACGCCATCCCACCGGTCAAAACATGAATGTGTCCCAACTGGAACCGTATTTCCTATAAAATACACTAATTATGACCAGAGTCTTATGGACAACGCCCTCGCTGTCCGAGGAAAGAACTGATCRGGGAATCAGCGATACCCGATATTTCCTTGTTTTCTGACGGACATGTCTTCTAAACTTGACTAAATTGAACTAATAAGTCAATGTATCGGCTGGGATAGAAGAGAATGAAGGAGGGGTCTGATGAAGTGAATTGTCCTCGAAGATCGTGTGTGTGTGTGCGCGCGCATGTGCATATGCAAGCATGTACAGTACCAGTCAAAAGTTTGGAAACGCCTACTCATTTAAGGGTTTTCCTTTATTTTTACTATTTTCTACATTGTAGAATACTAGTGAAGACATCAAAACTATGAAATAACACATATGGAATCATTTAGTAACCAAAAAAAGTGTTAAACAAATCTAAATATATTTTATATGAGAGATTCTTAGCTTCTTAGCCACCCTTTGCCTTGATGACACCTTTGCACACTCTTGGTATTCTCTTAACCAGTTTCATGAGGGAGTCACATGGAATGCATTTCAATTAACCTCTTGACGCTAGGGGTCAGATTTTCCCTTATTTTTAAATAACGTTCCCAAGGTAAACGGACTATTTCTCAGGTCCAGATCGTAGAATATGCATATAATTTACAGATTAGGATAGAAAACACTCCAAGGTTTCCAAAACTGTAAAAATTTTGTCTGTGAGTATAACAAAACTGATTCTGATTCTGCAGGCAAAAACCTGAGAAAATTTAACCCGGAAGTGATTTTATTTTTATTTTTTTATCTGTGTTTCCTGGCCCGTCTTTCTTCCATTTAAAGGGGTATCAACCAGATTCCTTTTCCAATGGCTTCCTCAGGCTGTGACCAGGCTTTAGACATAGTTTCAGGCTTTTATTTTGAAAAATGAGCGAGATTTTTCAAAACTAGTCAGGTGTCCTCGCGAGAGGTAGCTCTCCATTTTCTTTTTCTCTCTTATTGAATAGGTTACGGTCCGGTTGAAATATTATCGATTATGTTTGTTAAAAACAACCTGAGGATTGATTATAAAAAACATTTAACATGTTTCTACGACCATTACGGATACTTTTTGGAATTTTCGTCGAACGGAACGAGGCTGTAGTTTTCTGAACATAACGCGCAACCCAAATAGTGTTTTTTTGTTATAAAAGTAATATTTATCGAACAAAAAGAACATTTGTTGTGTAACTGGGAGTCTCGTGAGTGCAAACATCTGAAGATTATCAAAGGTAAGGGATTAATTTTATTGCTTTTCTGACTTTCGTGACCAAGCTAACCAAGCTAATATAAGGCTAACTGTTCTAGCATTGATTGATACACTCACAAAAGCTTGGATTTATTTCGCTGTAAAGCATATTTTCAAAATCTGACACGATAGGTGGATTAACAACAAGCTAAGCTGTGTTTTGGTATATTTCACTTGTGATTGCATTATTATAAATATTTTTTGTAATATTTTGCTCCTTCCAATTCAGCAGTTGTTTTAGGAAATGATCCCGTAAAAGGGATCCGTAGCGCAGAGAAGTTAACAGGTGTGCCTTGTTAAAAGTTAATTTGGGGAATTTCTTTCCTTCTTAATGCGTTTGAGCCAATCAGTTGTGTTGTGACAAGGTAGAAGTGGAAAACAGAAGATAGACCTATTTGGTAAAAGACCAAGTCCATATTATGGCAAGAACAGCTCAAATAAGCAAAGAGAAACAACAGTCCATCATTACTTTAAGAAAAGCAGCCAACAAGTGCTCAGGATATGTGGGGACTCCTTTAAGGCTGTTGGAAAATAAGTCCAGCTGAAGCTGGTTGAGAGAATGCCAAGAGTGTGTAAAGCTGTCATCAAGGGAAAGGGTGGCTACTTTGAAGAATCTNAGATTCTTCAAAGTAGCCACCCTTTCCCTTGATGACAGCTTTACACACTCTTGGCATTCTCTCAACCAGCTTCAGCTGGACTTATTTTCCAACAGTCTTAAAGGAGTCCCCACATATCCTGAGCACTTGTTGGCTGCTTTTCTTAAAGTAATGATGGACTGTTGTTTCTCTTTGCTTATTTGAGCTGTTCTTGCCATAATATGGACTTGGTCTTTTACCAAATAGGTCTATCTTCTGTTTTCCACTCCTACCTTGTCACAACACAACTGATTGGCTCAAACGCATTAAGAAGGAAATAAATTCCACAAATTAACTTTTAACAAGGCACACCTGTTAACTTCTCTGCGCTACGGATCCCTTTTACGGGATAATTTTCCTAAAACAACCGCTGAATTGCAGGGCGCAAAATATTACAAAAAATATTTATAATAATGCAATCACAAGTGAAATATACCAAAGCACAGCTTAGCTTGTTGTTAATCCACCTATCGTGTCAGATTTTGAAAATATGCTTTACAGCGAAATAAATCCAAGCTTTTGTGAGTGTATCAATCAATGCTAGAACAGTTAGCCTTATATTAGCTTGGTTAGCTTGGTCACGAAAGTCAGAAAAGCAATAAAATGAATCCCTTACCTTTGATAATCTTCGGATGTTTGCACTCACGAGACTCCCAGTTACACAACAAATGTTCTTTTTGTTCGATAAATATTACTTTTATAACAAAAAAATGCTATTTGGGTTGCGCGTTATGTTCAGAAAACTACAGCCTCGTTCCGTTCGCCGAAAATTTTAAAAAGTATCCGTAATGGTCGTAGAAACATGTTTAAATGTTTTTTATAATCAATCCTCAGGTTGTTTTTAATATGGTCAAATCCGGACACTATCATTTCGAAAACAAAACGTTTATTCTTTCAGTGAAATAAGGAACCGTTCCGTATTTTATCAAACGGGTGGCAACCCTAAGTCTAAATATTGTTGTTACATTGCACAACCTTCAATGTTATGTCATAATTATGAAAAATTCTGGAAAATTAGTTCGCAACGAGCTTCGCGGCCCAAATTGTAGCATATACCCTGACTCTGCGTGCAATGAACGCAAGAGAAGTGACACAATTTCCCTAGTTAATATTGCCTGCTAACATGAATTTCTTGTAACTAAATATGCAGGTTTAAAAATATATACTTCTGTGTACTGATTTTAAGAAGGGCATTGATGTTTATGGTTAGGTACATTCGTGCAAAGATWGTKTTTTTTTTCGCGAATGCGCTTTTGTTAAATCATCACCYGTTTGGCAAAGTAGGCTGTGACTTGATGATAAATTAACAGGCACCGCATTGATTATATACAACGCAGGACAAGCTAGTTTACCTAACAATATCATCAACCATGTGTAGTTAACTAGTGATTATGTGAAGATTGATTGTTTTTTATAAGAYAGGTTTAATGCTAGCTAGCAACTTACCTTGGCTTCTTGCTGCACTCGCGTAACAGGTGGTCAGCCTGCCACGSAGTTTCCTCGTGGAATGCAATGTAATCGGCCATAATCAGMGTCCAAAARTGCCGATTACCGATTGTTWTGAAACCTTGAAATCGGCCCTAATTAATTGGCCATGCCGATTAATCGGTCGACCTCTAGTTGAAATAGTGTGTGTTTTATTTCAAATACTTTGATTGAGCTTGCCTGGCACAATGGAATGAATAGGATAGTCCTAAAAGAGCAAACCTGTCACTAGGCATGCACAATGAAACACTTTGAAAGTAAACAAATGCTATTTGAACACCGGTCTGGACTATGGATTGTAAACGGAGAGGCCAATAAGTTAACAATTTCACTATTAACATATCACATAATAGCAATATCATTATGCATCTGCCATGAGCTGGAGGTGACTAGTTGTGGATTTTCATAAAACCCTCTAACCTCAAGAGATTGTTCATCTCGG
>NC_036873.1:5716664-5772583 GCF_002910315.2 Salvelinus sp. IW2-2015
AAGACATGCAGGTTCATTGAGGGTGAAGGAGGGGTGTAGCTGCAGACACGGGCTGTGGAATGCACACTTTTTAAAAAGCGCCTGGCTAGACAGGCACTGTTCTTCCGCCCTCCTCTCTTTCTTCCTCCCTCGCTCCTAGGCCCATCAGAAATGAGACAATGGAAGAATCCTGGAGCTGGTCTGCCAAGAAAGCGGTTCTGAACGCTCCTTGCCTGTATCCCAAATGGCACCTTGTTCCCAATAAAGTGCATGATAGAGTGAATAGGGTTCCATTTGGGATGCAGACCTCTTCTGCCGCCGGTAGATGTGGACAGAGAGAAGAAGGAATTCATCCGCCAAGCACATGTTATGACGTTAGGGGTCAAGTTTGGAAAAGCGAGCGCCTGGAGTATGTGCGGTGTTGACCCACGCGCRAGTCTAATCAAAAACAGGCAATGGATGGGCGCACAGATTTTCTGACCTCACTCTAGATCCACCTCCTTGMTTAACYCCTCGTCTGTCTGTCTGGCTGGCTGTCAGACAAAGGGAGTCACAGCTTAATTTAAATTTGRCAAGAGTGCCGAAATCACAACTAAAAGCATTGAAACGGATGGACACAGAATGAAGACTCTCATGCAAACCATGTTTATGTTTCATCCTACCTCATAGGATCCRTGACAAACTCTACCGCCATCAACAAACATTAACGTTCCAATTACCTGGGTGCTGACAAATCGCGTCCCGTCCGTTGCCTCCACTGTCAGGTTATAATTGGATTTTTGCTCAGCATCGAGGGGCCTTGCCACGATCAGGGTCCCACTGGCYTTGCCCACGTCAAAGCGGCTGTCGTAGTTCCCACCTGGTGGAAACGACGGAAGGAAGGGTTAGGCGGGCGCACAATTAAAATGGACAGGAAATGAGTGGGGCTATCATCACCTGTTTAAATTATGACGCAGTACTGGAGCTAGGTAAGCTAACAGTGACATATGGTTCTGTTTGGCTGTGGCGTTAGGCAAGAGGAATTTATACATAAATTGTATGTAATCCATGTATAATAATAATAATTTATGTATATTATCCATACGGTTGCTTATATTAATATAATAAGCAACATTATCCTTATTGTTGATACATACAGAAGCACATGTGTACTGCACTATGCATCAACAATGTAAAAACATTTTCTTATGTTAACTTTCCAGGCTCATTATGGAACCATATGTGCAAGTGGTATGATGTGTATACATCAATCGCATACAGTTAGTTGCATGTGTCAATAGATTCCACAAGACACCATGAATGAAATAAACATACGGTACATAGACAAAATGGAGCCATATGTTCATGTTTATGTGCGGTATATGTGTTTATGTAAATCTGTTGTCACACGATCACAAGAATGACAGAAACAATGCACAAGCTCAACCACGTGACAGCACAACTGGGTTCAAACACTATTTGAAATCTTTCAAACACTTTGAGCCTGCATGAAGTGTAGGATGGGCGGGGTTTGCACTTCTGGGACTATCCTATTGGTCTATTAAGCCAGGCAAGCTCAGTCAAGCACACCTAAAGTAGTTTAAATGATTTCAAATAGTTTTTGAACCCAGATCTGCATGACAGACATCACAGTCAACAATCTCCAATGGTATTAGAGATCACTTAATACAGCCAATGACAGCAGAGAGATCCCATTACAGCAGATCTACCTTCCGCTGTACAGTTGAGGTCGCAAGCCATCTGAACGATGTAAAACACTTCCCCCGTGTCTCCTTCTGGACAAACCAAATCCAGTAAAAGAGAGACATTCCCAAAGGAGAAAAGAAGAGAAGAGCAGCAGAGAAGCAGAAAACATAGAAAAAGAGAGGGAAGGCGTCAGTCAAACGTTGGTTAGAAGAAGGGAGAAGGGAGAAGTATTTTTCAGGAAATATCAGGAAGTTTATGCAGTAGAGATGTTAACATTCACCATGCAAAGAAGTCACTATTAGAGACTCAATTATTACAGTGAGCAAGGAGAAAAATTGGTTCTACATTGGTTTTGTTTTTGGGTTTGTACGCTTCACACTCATATTCGCKTGCTTGGGTTAGTGTTAAGAAGAATGCTACAAGAATCTATGCCGGGGATGTCTTCCCTTGACTATACAGCTAGATCCATCTCCTTCTAGAATGCATTCAACTAACACACATACACACGCATGCGCGTATGCACAGACCCACACACAACCTAAAACAAAACCCTGCATCCACTCGTCAAGGTTTCACCTGTGATCTCGAACCAGACTGGCGTGTCCGACGTCTCCGTGGTTATGACCCCCACCATGTGCGCCACGGGGTCGCTCTCCATSACTGAGAAGAAGAAGGGGGGCTCCTCAAAGGCCAGGGGGGGCGCGCTGGCCGCCACCYCCGGCTTGGGGATCCACTCGATGTGCAGCCGGCAGGTGGACGACTTCTGGGGGCGCCCGTTGTCCACGGCTTTGATCTGATAGAGAGAGGGAATGAATTGATTTGAATTGATTTGGGTAAGTAAATTATACAACAAAACACATTGGACTCCCAGGGGATAGCACTTAAAAGCATTAATTAAAATACTTTAATTAAAACACAGGGAGAGAGGGGGGAAAGAGGAAACAGACAGAGAGAGAGAGCAAGAGAGAGAGAGAAGTAGAGTGAGAGACAGAGACAGATAGGCCAAGGGGTCAAAGAACGGTCAGCCAGCCCACATGGAAAAAACAACAACCGAGCAGAACACCTGTTACCATGGCGTCCCCCGTTAAACAGATGTACGGGGAGATTACTGTGTTAAGTGTCTAATTCCGTCAAGTGAGATAAATCTATCACAGGCAACATTGGCCCAAAAGTTCTATGACATAAAAGTACTGTGACTATCCTAAACCTCAAAATGCTATTAACAAATGCAATATGGCATGTACATTGRAAATGTAAAAGTAAATCAATGTGAATAAAGCAAAGCCCCCAGTCCGATATGTCCAGTAATTCTCTAAAACCCTGGCTCTAGTTTAAGATGTCATATAACTCAGTATGTACATTGACATTCCTCTAAAAGCTAAATAAAATCTAAGCCTAAATGACTTCTCCCTAACTATACTGAACCAAAATATAAACGCAACTTGTCAAGTATTGGTCCCATGTTTCATGAGCTGAAAGAAAAGATCCCAGAAATGTTCTATACGCATAAAAAGCTTATTTCTCCCAAATGTTGTGCACAAATTTGTTAACATCCCTGTTAGTAAGCATTTCCCCTTTGCCAAGATAATCCATCCACCTGACAGGTGTGGCATATCAAGAAACTGATTAAAAGGCATGATCATTACACAGGTGCACCTTGTGCTGGGGACAATAAAAGGCCACTTGAATGTCCAGTTTTGTCACACAACATAATGCCACAGATGTCTACATTTGAGGGAGCGTGGAATTGGCATGCTGACTGCAGGAATGTCCACCAGAGCTGCTACCAGATAATTTAATGTTCACTTCTCGTATGCTATCCATTTGTATTTATTGTATGTTGCTCTTTCTATGCCATTTTAATATGAGAAATTAACCAATGATATTAGGCCACTCTTGGCCATGATTACAGACACCTGTGTGTCTTGACACTATATATAAACGAGTCATCCCGCAGTGTCTGTGATTGTACCCTGATGAAGACAGCTTGCCTGTCGAAACGTTGGTAAATTAAATATTTTTGCATCTGAGCTCCTAGAGTGTGCGGCTCTCTTTTATTTTCAAATGTTCACTTCTCTACCATAAGCTGCCTCCAAAGTTGTTAGAGTTAGAGAATTTAGCAGTATGTCCAAATCGGCCTCACAATCACAGACCACGCCAGCACAGGACCTCCACATCTGGCTTCTTCACCTGCGGGATCATCTGAGAACAGCCACACGGACAGCTGATGAAATGTAATGAAGCCCTTTTGTGGGGAAAAACTCATTCTGATTGGGTGGGCCTATGCCCTCCCAGACCCCCCCATGGCTGCGCCCCTGCCCAGTCATGTGAAATCCATAGATTAGGTCCTAATGAATGTATTTCAATTGACTGATTTCCTTATATGAACTCTAACTCAGTTTTWAAAAATGTCATTGTTGCATGTTGCGTTTATATTTTTGTTCAGTATAAGATGCGRAGGAATTTCYTAGCGAAAAATCCAGAGTATAAAAACGATGAATCAAAATGCGCTAGGCTACTTACGGTGAGGATGTCATACTCCCCGGCGGAGGAGAACTTCTTGGACGACACCAGACCCGTCTTWGGCTCGATGAAGAACTTCCCGTGCTCATCTCCCTCCTCAATGGAATACGAGATCTCCGAGTTGGCACCCCCATCGCGGTCCGAGGCGATCACCCGGTACACGGGATCCCGCTTCAGAGCCCGGTCCTTTTCCGTTTTTTCCCGTTCCGGAAGCTTGATCTTGTAGATCTTCTCCAGGAACTGCGGCCGATTGTCGTTCTCGTCCAGGACTTTGACGATGACACGGACCGTGGTGGATTTKGCGGGAACCCCGTGGTCGGTGACGGTGATCTATTAGGGAAAAGTTGGGAAAAACATGGAATTAAAATGGGAGTATGGAAATTATGATRCCTGTGACTTTATTCCGAGCAACAACAAAAAAAGAGCAGGAAATATGGAATTAGAATGGGAATTCCATGAGAGAAATTTGGGGGAAAACATGGAATTACAATTGGAATCCTATGTTTGAGACTGTGAGAGGGGAAAGAGAGAAACGTTGAATGAAACACTTCAAAGGATCTATGTGAATTAAGTGTCATCACATTTTGAACGGACATTGTGTTCCATATTCCCATGCAACCTTGGAAAGAGTGTTGTCACGTAAACATTTCCAATTAAAGCCACGTTTAAAACCAGTTTAGYGAAACAATGCATATACTGCAGAGGAGAGGGGGGACCAGGCAATAATGGYGCACATATGTGTAAGYAGTAAACTCTGCATCTCGTGAATAYGTAATGACCGGAGCTCCGACRTTTGAGGACGTTCCTTATTCGAAGTCCTTGAATTAACCAAAGAGAGCGGAGGTAAAAAGCAAACTCGCTTTCTTCTCTCCCCTTTCCCTCGCTTTCTCCCCCTTTCTCTTTCTCCCCCATTTTCTTTCTCCCCCYTATCTCTTCCTCCCTCTCTCCATTTCATTGCTGTGCTCACAAATGTTTCTCAGTTAGTCAATTGGCTGCCAAAATTGAAGCAATTCCTTCCGAGATTAGCGAGCTGTCAAGTCATTTTATTCAAAGACCCACGCTGTGCTTCCGAGAACCAATATGCGAAGGGAACAGGCTGTTATTCACTCGCTCGCTTATTGAAGTTGAATTGTTCCCTTTCCTTCTTTCTTTCTTTCCCTTTCAGTCATTCTTTTTTATGGTGAATGGATTCAATGAATGTGAGAGGCAAGTCATAGTTTGSCGTTTTTTTATGAGACGAGCGCAACAAGACGGTCCAAAGACCACACTCGCTTTGCTGCTTTGCTTTTCTGCCACAGAAGAATGAGACTCGTCGTTATTTTGGTGATGTAGCAGGTCCCGTCTCTTTGGTGAGCAATGTGCCCCTGAGCAAGGCAGTTAACCCACTGTTCCCCGGGCGCCCAAGACGTGGATGTCGATTAAGGCAGCCCCCCAGCACCTCTCTGATTCAGAGGGGTTGAGTTAAATGCGGAAGACACATTTCAGTTGAATACATTCAGTTGGACAACTGACTAGGTATCCCCTTTCCCAWTGTCTCCTTAGTGCTGCAAAAACAACATATTCCGTTAAATGGGTTTACCTGATGAATGTATCACCATCCAACCAGACACAAGGAGAAAAATATACTTTTTATCTATGCTTATGTTTTTATATTTATTTTTTWATTTTTTAACACCTTTATTTAACTAGGCAAGTCAGTTAAGAACAAATTCTTATTTTCAATGACGGCCTACGCCGGCCAAACCCGAATGACGCTGGGCCAATTGTGCGTCGCCCTATGGGACTCCCAATCACGGCCGGTTGTGATACAGCCTGGATATGAACCAGGGCGTCTGTAGTGATGCCTCTAGCAATGATTTCTTCCTCACAGCGAAATAAGAATTAGGTATCAAAACACCAGCCTGGTCCCAGATCAGTTTGTGCGGTCTTGCCAATTACCATGGTCAGTGACACATAGCACAAACYGATCTGGGACCAGGGTTTAAAGAAAATTGGAGAAGTTTGATTAAAAATAGTTCAAAAATAATAATGAAACCCTACAGCCCATAGTTTGCTGGAGAGACTTAAGTTTGTTTTAACATTAGTTTTAACACTTGGTAGTTTGAACACTCAGCTGTTTTAACACTTTGTTAATTAGGCCTGGCTTACTGGCTGAATGGTGTCTTTCAAATGAAATGCACAGCCAGCTTAATTTACGCAGCCAGCAATAAGCTTAGATGACCCAAACAAACACAACCCTTAAATCTCATGAGTAACTGGGAAACTGAACTGGGGTTCGTCTATCTCACAGCCGGGAGAGATGTGAGCAATTCTGAGCTTAAAGCGTCAGAAATAAAAATAAAGAGCTGAACAATAGTCATTTAAAACCATCTGCTCAGCGCTTTAGCAAAAACACTTTGGGGTTGTGGTCACACGCCATTTGGCACTAGCAGCGACAATTAGCGGCATAATGTGTTTTTGTTTTCCTGCGCCTAGTCGGTCCAAGGCCGCCCGAGCTATTTGCCCGAACAAAATTAATTAAATGGGACGACGAGGACCATTCGAGTTCGAGGCGGCGTGCGCCTCTCGGGAGCAGTGTTGCCGGTGCGTTGGCCCGTATTCTCATATTCTGTAATGAACATTGCCATTACGGGCAGATGAGTTCATTTGGCCCCGTTTTCGGATTATATTTATGCATCCCAAATGGCACCCTACATTTACATAGTGCACTACTTTTGACCAGAGCCCTAGGTGTCCTGTTCAAAAGCAGCGCACTATATAGGGAGTAGAGTGTCATTGGTACACACGCTTTGTCCACAGTTCCCTGTTCCCTTTGTGAAATCAAAGCAGTGGATTGAAAAAAGCTGAAGATGAGGACCCGGGCTAATGTAAACAGCTGAACTCGGCTGTGTGTGTGTGTGCATCCCAAATKATATCCGATTCCCGATATAGTGCACTTCTTTCGACCAGAGCTCACAGGCCTCTGGTCAAAAGTAGTGCATTAAATAGGGAATAGGGTGCTATTTGGGATGCAGSCTGAATGGTAATTATTGCCGAGCGACCGAAGAGACAAGATAAGAGCATCAATTACAAAAACTAACTGAACTCTGTAATACTGTACGGGGAACAAGTGGGTTAACTGCCTTTCTCAGGGGCAGAACGGCAGATTTTTACCTTGTCAGACAGAGTGAGTGAGTGAGTGAGTGAGTGAGTGAGTGAGTGAGTGAGTGAGTGTACATGAGTGTAATCTCCACCCGGCACAGCCAGAAGAGGACTGGCCACCCCTCATAGCCTGGTTCCTCTCTAGGTTTCTTCCTAGGTTTTGGCCTTTCTAGGGAGTTTCCTAGCCCCCGTGTTCTACACCTGCATTGCTTGCTGTTTGGGTTTTAGGCTGGGTGTCTGACAGCACTTCGAGATATTAGGATGTACGAAGGGCTATATAAAATAAACTTGATATTGATTGATTGAGATGCTTGTGTGTGCGCTTCCGAGCCGTGCTAGACAGTTCTCATCAGCACATCCTACTCTTTCAAAACAAAGCTTTACCAGAGGCCAGTCCCAACAACGTGAAGACCGTCACAGTTTCTCAGGCTTTTTGTAATGAAATGTTTACACTTGGCACGTCTGCAACAACCCCTGTCAAATGGCAGCCAACTGTCAAGTCTGATGTAGTGAAACATTAGTGCCTAGACACTTCAGAGGGCATTAATCAAGAAAGTGGCTGAGACTATAGAAACTTGGGAAGTTGATGTAGAGATATGCCTATAGCAGGAACATTAAACTGCCTCTCTTTCAGGTCTGGGCGAGCATGTCCTAACAATGTCTCCCTGTTGTTTCCTCTCTCCCCCCTCCCTCTCTCTCCTCACCTCAATTCAATTCATTTCAAGGCTTTATTGGCATGGGAAACATATGTTAACATTGCCAAAGCAAGTGAAGTAGATAATAATCAAAAGCGAAATAACAATAAATGAACAGTAAAGATTACACTCACAGAAGTTCAAAAGAATAAAGACATTTCAAATGTCATATTATGTCTAATACAGTGTTGTAACATGGTGCAAATAGTTAAAGTACAAAAGGGAAAATAAAAAACAAAAAATGATTCTTTACTGGTTGCCTTTTTCTTGTGCAACAGGTCACAAATCTTGCTCCTGCTGTGATGCACACTGTGTATTTCACCCAGTAGATATGGGAGTTTATCAAAATTGGGTTTGTTTTCGAATTCTTGTGATTCTGGTAATCTGAGGGAAGTATGTCTCTCTAATATGTCATACATGACAGGTTAGGAGTGCAGCTCAGTTTCCACCTCATTTTGTGGCAGTGTCCACATAGCCCGTCATAGCAAGGCTATGCTCACTGCGTCTGTACATAGTCAAAAAAGTTTGGTCACCCGGGTGAATGGGGAATGGGATGGATTGGTTGGTAGGTGGTGTGTGTGTGTGTGTGTGTGTGTGTACGTGCTTGCTTGCTTGCCATCTGTGCATGTGTGCAAGATGGAGGCATTTCTTTGGGGGCCGCACAGCCCTCCATGGGCTCGCCAGAGGTAGCCTGACTGCCATTAGGTACCGAGATGAGATCCTCAGACCTGTGAGACATATGCTGGTGCGGTTGCCCTGGGTTCCTCCTAATGCAAGACAATGCTAGACCTCATGTGGCTGGAGTGTGTCAGCAGTCCTGCAAGAGGAAGGCATGGATGCTATGGACTGGCCCGCCCGTTCCCAGACCTGAATCCAATTGGCACATCTGGGACATCATGTCTCGCTCCATCCACGAACGCCACGTTGCACCACAGACTGTCCAGGAGTTTGCGGATGCTTTAGTCCAGGTCTGGGAGGAGATCCCTCAGGAGACCATCTGCCACCTCATCAGGAGCATGCCCAGGCGTTGTAGGGAGGTCATACAGGCACGTGGAGGCCCACACCACTACTGAGCCTCATTTTGACTTGTTTTAAGGACATTACATCAAAGATGGATCACTGTAGTGTGGTTTTCCACTTTAATTTTGAGTGTGACTCCAAATCCAGACCTCCATGGGTTGATAAATTTGATTTCCATTGATAATATTTTGTGATTTTGTTGTCAGCACATTCAACTATGTAAAGAAAAAAGTATTTTAATAAGAATAGTTCATTCATTCAGATCTAGGATGTGTTATTTTAGTGTTCCCTTTATTTTTTTGAGCAGTGTATATACACACACATGTATATATGTACACCTACTCATTCAAGTTTTTCTTTATTTTTTACTATTTTTACATTTTAGAATAATAGTGAAGACATCAAAACTATGAAATAACACAGATGGAAACAGTAGTTACCAAAAGTGTTAAACAAAATCAAATATATTTGAGATTGAGATTCTTCAAAGTAGCCACCTTTACCTTGATGACAGCTTGCACACTCTTGCATTCTCTCGAACACTTCCTGAGGAAGTCACCTGGAATGCATTTCAAATAACAGTGTGCCTTGTATAAGTTAATTTATGGAATGTCTTTCTTCTTAAAGGGTTTGAGCCAATCAGCTGTGTTGTAACAAGGAAGGGTGTGTACAGACGATAGCCCTATTTGGTAAAATACCAAGTCCATATTATGGCAAGAACAGCTCAAATAAGCAAAGAGAAATGACAGTCCATCATTACTTTAAGACACGAAGGTCAGTCAATCCGGAAAGTGTCAAGAACTTCGAAAGTGTCTTCAAGTGCAGTCGCAAAAACCCATCAAGCGCTATGATAAAACTGGTTCCATGAGGACCGCCACAGGAAAGGAAGACCGAGAGATACCTCTGCTGCAGAGGATAAGTTCATTAGAGTTACCAGCCTCAGAAATTGCAGCCCAAATAAATGCTTCACCGAGTTCAAGTAAACAGACAAATCTCAACATCAACTGTTCAGAGAGACTTGGGGAATCAGGCCTCAGGTCGAATTGCTGCAAAGAAACCACTACAAAGGAACCAATAAGAAGAAAAGACTTGCTTATGGCCAAGAAACATCAGCAATGGACATCAGACCAGTGCCAATTTTTCCTTTGGTCTGATGAGTCCAAATGTAAGATTTTGGTTCAACCCGCCTGTCTTGTGGAGACGCAGAGTAGGTGAACGTATGATCTCTGCATGTGTAGTTCCAACCGTGAAGCACGGAGAGAGGAGTTGTTATGGTATGATCTCTGCATGTGTAGTTCCAACCGTGAAGCACGGAGGAGGAGTTGTTATGGTGTAGGGTGGTTTCCTGGTGACACTGTCAGTGATTTATTTAGAAGTCAAGGCACACTTAACCAGCATGGTTACCACAGCATTCTGCAGTGATACACCATCCCATCTGATTTGCGCTTAGTGTGAATTATCATTTGTTTTTCAACAGCACAATGACCCAATACACCTCCATGCTGTGTACGGGCTACTTGACCAAGAAGAGAGTGATGGAGTGCTGCGCATCAGATGACCTGTCCTCCACAATCACCCGACCTCAACCCAATTGAGATGTTTTTATTTTATATAACCTTATTTAACTAGGCAAATCAGTTAAGAACAAATTCTTATTTACAATGACAACCTACCCCAGCCAAAGTTGGACAACTTGTGCGTCGCCCTATGGGACTCTCAATCATGACCGAATGTGATGCAGCCTGGATTCGAACAAGTAGTGCAGTGAGATGCAGTGTCTCAGACCACTGCGCCACTCGGGAGCCCAAGGTTTGAGATTAGTTGGAACGCAGAGTGAAGGAAAAGCAGCCAGCAAGTGCTCAGCATATGTGAGAACTCCTTTAGGACTGTTGAAAAAGCATTCCAGGTGAAGCTGGTTGAGAGAATGCCAAGAGTGTGCAAAGCTTTCATCAAAGCAAAGAGTGGCTACTTTGAAGAATCTAAAATATATTTAGCTTTGTTTAACACTTTTTAAGTTACTACATGATTCCATATGTGTTATTTYATAGTTTTGATATCTTCACTATTATTCTACAATGTAGAAAATAGTTAAAATAAAGAAAAACCCTTGAATGAGTAGATGTGTCCAAACTTTTGACTGGTTCTGTATATATATATATATAAATACATAAGAGAAAAGAAGTGTACAAATGTCACTGTGCATTTTAATTTGGCCCCAACATGAAAGAACTGGAGGAGCGCTTTGAGCTTGTTAACATTTAATGTGGTTATTTAACGTCTGCTGGAGCATTTCTTCAAACGGGACAAATGAACAGCGTACTAATAATAAACGGGTCTGGCTATGTATTCGTAAAARCAGGAGTCTGTTGGAAAAACACACTGGCTATCAGCTCTCTTTATCTCTAATGCTACTGTCACACACCAACCAATGCCCCTGAGATTAACCCTCAAGGGTGGCTTTTGACTCTGACTGTCCTGGGAATCTGCTCGGTCGTTCGCACAGAGGGCTCCTAACCTGGTCACTTTAACAAATTAAAAGGGCTTTTGTGTCGAAAGCTWCAATTTAGTTTTCCTCTCTCTTGAGGCCTCTGCAACTCGGCACTCAAATCTAAGAGTAGGCCATTTCATTTATCATAGATGTGGTTGGAGAGAATGAGAGAGAGGKGAGGGAAAAAGAGAGAGCGAGAGAAGGAGAGAGGAGGAGGAGAAGCGGGAGGCAGTAAAATGTCTTCCTCAGGAGAACAAATCTCTCCCCTMCTCTCCCCCACTATCTTTACTCTCCAGTCCCAGAATAAAATGAGTGCGTCCCACTGTAAAATGAGTATGAAAACACAGGGAGTGGCTGGCATGCAGGCACACATCGGCATTAATTGGCATCCAATGAACCTCGAATTGCATTAACTCCTATAACGATAATTAAGCAGCGCCCAATCTGGTTAATCGATCTTGGCACAAAATTAAATGTGCTGGCGTTAAACGTTTGGTTAGGTTGGGCAGAGGGAATGGAATGAAGAGGGGGGTGGGGGTGGAGTTAGAGAAGATAGAGAGGGAGAGACAGAAATAGAGCGAGATAGAGAGAGAAAAAGTGAGTATCCACAAGTTTAAACATCAACCCGGCGTTGAAGGTTCGCTTCCTGCCCCGGCTTGCCTCCCTCGATCCCGTGATGGTACACTGGAGAAGAACAAAGGCACAGTCACCCTGATTCCCCCCTGGAAATCTCAAACGGCGGAATCATGATCCAAAACCCAAACCCCCTTCCGCCGGTTAGTGTGGAACTATGCGCTGCGTCTCTGTGCCCCAGCTTGTKTTGGTTGGCAATACTTGGCGCTCGGCCAAAGTACGTTGGTTGAAGACAGCCAAGCCTAAAGGCCGTTTCGGCTGAAGAGGTCGTCCTTGAGGGCCTTTCCGATGATTAGCAATGCTGCTAATGCTTCTCCAAACAAACACGAGGGCTCACACAGACGGACAGACAAGGAAGTAGACCCGTTTTTTTCATTCCCCCTCTTCTTTCTCCCTCCCCCCTTTCTGTTAGTGGTAGACCAGACAAAACAAGGTGCTTACCTCAAGAATGTGCTCGTCCTGCTGTTCTCGATCCAGCTTCCTCGAGGTAGTTGTAACAAGACCTGTTGAGAGAAAAAGGTTTGCTAGTATTATGGCCCCGATCAATGTATCAATGTTGCATCAATGTTATATTGYCTTACTACAGGACAATGTGATATCCATTTTCTTGACTTGCATGCAATCATGAAAATGAAATCACAAAACCATAGAGAAAAAGGCAGCTAATATTGAGAAAAGGGCATATTTGTAATGGCAGACAAACTTCATTACAAGACACATGATGTGCTTCCTAAAGCCAAACTAACACTAAAGCATGAAAGGGCCAGGGTAAATAGGGGTAAAGGGTAAACATTTACAATGTTTGTGAAAATCAAGCCCTCCATTCTATGTTTCCTTGGTTATGTCATCCAACCCTTCTTCTAAATGACCTGCGAGAGGAGGAAGGGGCTGAGATACAGACCCTTAGAAAAGTCTCCAACCTCCCGGTCACCTCCGCGACCCAGACAGGTCCACTGTCAGGCCACCCCGTCCGCCACAAGTGAAATATCGCGGAGGTCCGCTAACGGGCTCTGAAACAGCAGTGGCCTCTAAACTCTAACTGAGGTTTATAACGCAAGCTGAACAAATACAGAGGCAGGCAGTCAGAGGCAGACACAGTCAACTGCAGCCCCAAGCCCGAGCGCCAGAGTCTCAACTCATCTGTGTAGGGGTTTCGAATGAGATCCCATGGTTTGTTTTAAGGATTTYGAGAACCCCCGATTTCCACTGTGACTACAATTATTTTCACACAGGGGGGGGGTGGTGTTTCACTTTTTCTGAGGGCTACAGCAGTAGTAGGGACTTAAAGCGTTGCGTATCCCGGCTTAGCTAAGAATAAAAAATCAATGCAAAACTCATGCCTCGAGATCTGATCCGATTTGAATCAGATTCAACCAAAGGACAGGGAGAAGAGAGAATTTAAAAAATAAATATGGCTACATTATATGAGCAGTCTCTTCTCCTCAAATAATAAGCAGTGTATTCTCACTCCCGGCGTAATTGTAACCTTGCAGTAGACATGAGTGMAGAGTAGACGTGCCAGAGCAGACCGCACCAGAGCCGGCTGGTCGACCTGATTATCATAGCAAAAAAAGGATTTCCGAAACCCRAGCCCATCAATGGCACATATGGTGCAAACCAGAATAGCAAGCCCACAACTTACAGCACCTCTCAAAATAGCCCTGCACGGCAAATGAAGGACTCAACTGAGCCAGAGCTCCCCCGGGCGTCATACTATACCCTAAAAATGAACAATGTTCATTTGGAATTTAAAATAAATCAAAACAAAGCGAYATCAGCATTAGAGAAAGACAATGTTTCCCTTGTGTGCTAAGCTAGTTTTTGTTTGTTTGTAATACGTTGGAAAAGCTTGTCCAGGAAATTGGTGGCGATTAAGAAAGGAAGGACCCTTGACAACATGTCACTGTCAGGACAAATGCAAGAACTAAGTCAATGGGCTACACTGTACTGTTGTAATAATGCTGGGTAGTTTGGCGATGGGTAGTGTTATGGGTTGATACTAGCAGCTAACTGTGACGTAGCTTTTAAAAGGTCACGGCGAACAAGGCTCTTTGTAAAAGAAGGTAAGGCATATCGGTGGGGCTGTCCTGAAAAGCGGCCAATTTGCAAGGCATCTCAATGGACATAAACAAAGTGATCGTATTACCCCCATTTCCCAACGAATGAAAGAGAGAGTGGCTCACACACACACACACACACGTATATACACACACACACACAATAATATTACCCACATTTCCCAAAGACTGGCAAAGAGAGGGGGTTGCGCTCTCACACACACACACACACATTCCCCTTTGTCAAGCTGCCAAGTGTGCCAGGCTGAAAATCCTCCACAGCTTTAATTAAAGGGGCGGGGGTTGACTCCTCCACACCTCCATCCTAGCGAGAAGCTAAATTTAACTGAGGTAGAACTCTTAGGAAACGTTGCTCTAAATTGATCCGGATGGCTGGAGCTCTTTCTTTTCTTTTTTTAAAGTATCTTAGCTGTCTCCAAGCTCTCGGGAGCGGTCCTTTGATGTGKGGTTATAAGCATCAACAACTATGAAGTGGTACTCTTAGCTTAGCGTACGTTCCTATCTTTACCTGAGCCACGGCTCCAGGCTTCCAGCCTCTGAAGATCAATTCTGCCTATGGATTGGAAATACACTGCTGCCAATAAGTACTATACACAGTGTACTAAACATTAAGCCTCAAATCGTCGGGGCGTGGACTCGAAGGTGTCGAAAGCATTCCACAGGGAATGCCCGGCCCATGTTGACTCCAATGCTTCCCACAGTTGTGTCAAGTTGTCTGGATGTCCTTTGGGTAGTAGACCATTCTTGATAGTTACAGGAAAATGTTGAGCGTGAAAAACCCCAGCAGCGTTGCAGTTCTTGACACAAACTGGTGTGCCTGGCACCTACTACCATACCCTGTTCAAAGGCACTTAAATATTTTGTCTTGCCCAATCCATGTCTCAATTGTCTCAAGGCTTAAAAATAATTTGTTAACCTGTCTCCTCCCCTTCATCTACACTGATTGAAGTGGATTTAACAGGTGATATCAATAAGGGAACGTAACTTTCACTTGGATTCACCTGGTCAGTCTATGTCATGGAAAGTTTTTTTACAGTCGGTGTATAGCTATAGAGACTAGTCCTAGATACAGAGTACAGACAGAAGTCAACATGACTAAGTTGTGTTAAGATTGGAGGAGCTGTACAGCTGTTGGCAGGCTACATATAGGCCTGCCAACAGGCTACATATAGGCCTGCCATCAGGGAGAAGCTTGCAGTTCCAAACCCAAAAACCAGCTCTCAAAACACACACACACACGCAATCACACACACACGCAATCACACACACACGAAATCACACACACACTAGACAGCAGAGAGAAGGTTGCCGTTCGCGCTCCAAACACACACAAGCCTCCTGAGGAGTGGGCTGAGCCAGGGCCGACAGTAATTACAGCCAGGCTGTTTTGAGAAGAGGRGAAAAACAACAGTTGCAGAGGAGAGGCACTCCTCAGCATGTCCTTCAGCACAACCGCGTCTCCAAAATGGAGGCCGGGGGAGCTGTCCAGGACGATGCCAGGCTGGGACGACACAACCCAGGTATTACTGCGGTGATTAGCAGTCTAGCAGGGTGACACATATTTAGCTGTCGACTGCAGACGTGTGGGAATGTTGTTGGTGTCTRCAGTGGGTGGTTTAAACCCTCCCCGGTTATGAACGAGCTATATGAGCGCCTTGAGGTATTTACCGTAGTTGTTGACAAACTAGCAAAAATCTCCCCGAGATATCATTATTTGATCTAGGTCGGGATTGCTGTTTTTCTGTTGTTGTGTCGAGGGTAAAAAAATATATATACAACGGCCCAGGGCGACTCGTTTTTCTCATAAGGAGAAAACATTTAACCTCTCCTAGCTTCGTGTGCCGA
The DNA here is from genome assembly GCF_002910315.2 of Salvelinus sp. IW2-2015. Taxonomy (NCBI): domain Eukaryota; kingdom Metazoa; phylum Chordata; class Actinopteri; order Salmoniformes; family Salmonidae; genus Salvelinus; species Salvelinus sp. IW2-2015. Next base: position 5,732,753 of record NC_036873.1, read on the forward strand.
AGACAACAATTTCAACATCTTCGTGTTTCATTGTAGAATCTACCAACTAGCTCCAACCTAGTCTCCGGGGAGATTTGTTTCCTGCACTTGTTGCTCCGTCACACAGCCAACACAGCCCAAGAAAACCGGCATTATCCCAAAGCGTGTGTCGCACGGCAAAGTATCCCAAAAGAAGTAGCCCAAAGCATGGCCGACTTGTGTGAGGGGTTCTAAGATAAGGCAGGATAAACACTTAGAGTAGAGAAGGGGTTGTTTGGGTGYTCCTTTAAAGGTGAGCTGCCACAGAGCCGTTGACTGGGGACCATTGATGGGCCTCCGCAGATGTATCATTTAGCTAAGGGAAAGCCGCACTTCACACAGCTTACAAAAGGCCCCTGCCTTCCCCATAAGAGCCCACTTCACGCGTACTAACAGGGATTCAGACAGGGACACAGATTCACACAACAAGATAGAAACCACCACACACTCGGACAGGGACGTACTGACAGGCACACACACAGACACAGTGTAAGTGGACTCAGACAATACCCTCCTGTGACCCTCCCACACCTGCTGCTAAGAGGGGGTCTTTGTGAAAATGGCTAGCATTTAGCGAAGGAGAGAGAGAGGGACAGCTAAATCCCTTCAAAACTAAAATGCCTGCCCCGCTCCCCTATGCACGCACGCACGCACGCACACACCACACACCACACACCACACACACACACCCCAAGGTGGGATAGGGATGCTTCAGAGGACCATGCTCCCTACCTCATTACCCTCCTACCAGGTAGCTAATAGGACTCACCTAATGGATATTCATAAGAGGGGATATAAACAAATCCCGCGTCCCTCATGGAAACCTATTCCCTACATAGTGCACTTCTTTTGACAGTGGGCCCTGGTCAAAAATAATGCYGTAAGTAGGGAATAGGTTTCCATTAGGGACGCAAAAAGAGGGACCCCTAGCTCACTGTCTCTCTGTAGACGGTTCTCGAGTAGGACGGATACAGGAGATCTGGGGAAATATATCATCTCCAAAACTAATATTCATATGATGGAAGCCGAGGAAWTWTGGAAGCTTGGGAATTTTCCCCGACAGGATGTGCAGGACTGCCGATAAGCGGAAGCACAAGGAAGYGCAGTTGCTTACGACCATAAACATAAATAAATATCGACACTGAAGGAACGCAATTTCGGGGACCAATTTTCATAAGGTCAATGTCATCTGTGGTCGTGGTACATTGAAAGCGTATCCGAGCCACCTGGGTGTTACTGATTCTGATTCCCATGGTTAAATGTGACTGGGGTCGTATTCACAGGGCACCAAACGGAAGACAACTGGCTAAAACAGTGAGGGACTTCTCCAAKGAGAGGCACAAATGTTCATCTCCCGTTGCAAAACGGTGTGCTAACGGTGTGCCTATAGGAATGCAGCCCTTGTCTGTTTTTTATGGGGGGGGGGGGTTCTGTCCAGATGCCTGTTTGAGCGTGTGATTGATGTATGGTTTGGTGACGGGGATGAGTAATTGGGATGAGTAATTGGATACTGTGGAGCTGATTACCAGCTGGGGTCTACATACTGGCTATACTGTTTATATTATGCCTGAATGTAATGTCTCTGCCTTCAATTGAGAGAGAGAGCGAGAGAGCGAGAGAGCGAGAGAGAGAGAGAGAGAGAGAGAGAGAGAGAGAGAGGTAAGAAGAAAAAGGTAGAGCAAAATAGACAGTGAAAGACCGGAAACACCTTGTGTGTAAGTGAGAAAACACCGATCCCCAGGCAGATGACAGACATGTTTTTGTTTTTTTACATCGGCTCCTGTGTACATTCCCGTTCTCAGTCACGCGCTGAAGACAGACAGTCTGGTCGGTGTGCAAGGATGTAGATTCAGCTGTTCCCAGAGAGGTGAGGGAGGTGCTTAGGAGCTTAGGAGGGGGCGAGCCGGGAGGAACAGGTGTGCTAAGAGCTCATACTTAATGAACCTTGAAGCCTTGTAGTGCTATAGGCCTCCCTCACACTCTCAGACAGAGAGACAGATGGACACACACGAGGCAGATGGACACACACACACACACACACACACACACACACACACACACACACACACACACACATCTCTTATACACATCTAGATGTGTATAAGAGACAGCACACACACACACACACACACACACACACACACACACACACACAAAAAAAACACCCTACAAAGGTGCAGGTAGCTAGAACCTGTCGATTAGTTTTCCCTGAGAAAAGTATACTCCATCCCTTTCCTTTCTTGCTCCTTTAACAACATTTGGTGTCTCGTGCCGATTGTTCGGCCCCCGAATAGCAGGAAACGGCAGGAAGTTGTTGGTGGTAGTATCCATTTCCTATCTGGCTTCCCCTCGCTATCGGCCTGGGCGCTTTGAAAAACGCGGTGCACATTGTCAGATGTTTTTTCTCTTCCCTTCTAATAGAGAAGGCGTCGCTGAAAGCTGATACGAGTATATCACGGAGTGGATGATTTGAAGYCCGGACCCCACCGGCTATTTTTTTYTTCCTGTTCTAAAGGCTTTTCATACAACTACCGGCATTAGAAATGCATATAAAAGCTGTCAGAGGAAACCATGCTTGCCAACGCAATACCGAGATATTCCTTTTCAATTTACTACAATGACTGGCTCTCGCTAGGAGGAGGCGTTGAGCCCTCATTTTCAATGGTGGCCCCAAAAAAAGAAAAAGAAATCACCTGGGTTTATCTTTCCCGTAAATTTCAATACGCGGGTCAACTGCTGCCGCCAAATGCGGGGGAAACAATGTGGTATACACAACTCTGTCCCACACAGGACATGCCATTGTCAGGACTAAAAGAGGAGGSAGAACTAAGTGAATGGGCTATGCTGTACTGTTGTCAAGTGAAGAACATTGAGTGCCTCATTGTGAAAGGGGAGGTTTTGTGTGTTTGTGCTCCAAGGCTAACTTTCATACAACAGACTATACAATAGTCTCTTGGGCAAGGCCAGTGTTTGATCCTAGGGAACCTTGAACCTATCGTCATAAAAGAGAGTCCTAGAGGGATCGTAGTTAAACACTGAAATACTGAACCAGAGACTATTGGTGCTCTTGCTCTTACAGATCACAATGATCATCACCTTTATCATAATCATCAGCACATGATGACACATTGGGGTATCACCTTTGGACTACATAGGATTGCCAGCTAGTTAGTCTAATTCTATCACAGACTCTCTGCGATATTCTTGTGATCTTTGGCTGACCTCTACCTCTCCCTCTCTCTCCCTGTTTCCTGAGTGCAAGTGTATTTCCGACGAGAAGTCACGGCTGTTTGAGCACAACCTCTAGTTCCGACATTGTTTAAAGCCCAGTCCAAACCGTCGCAGCAGGCTGCCTTCGTCATTTAAATCCCTCATTTCGCCAGGTATCATTAACAGTAACCGTCTTCCTACTCTCCATCTATRCAGGTAGGCAGCTCACGTCCACCTCTTCCTGACGACCGCCCGAGAAATACGCCCCGACCTCGCTTTTAAACGAGAGGCCAAAGCGTTGTAGCGATTTAAAGCGTGGAGAGTGCACGTGAGTGTGGAGGCTTGTACAGAGCAGGAGGTGGGTAACTCGGTAACTCTACTCCTATAAGAGCTYGCTGGGGGTCAAGCCGAGCGAGGGTGGGAAAACAGAAATGTGTTTTCCGACCGGAGCTGTGTTTGAAAAGGACGCTGAACCCACAGAGAGAGAGAGAGGGGGAGGGACGAATGAGAGAGGAGGAAGGGAGGGAATCCTGTGGTATGTGTATCATGATAAACCTGATCCGCTTCAACACAGCGAGCGGGTGGGTTAGCACTAGATCAGGTGAAGGAGAAAGGGGAAGAGTCGTTCACACCGGCTCTGGATACACACCACTGAGTTATGTGAGGAGGCACATACAACGCTACAAACRCAGACTGCACACATACATTGATGGCCAAGGAGTCAATCTCACAAAGCAGACAGTATTCAAGTGACCCAATTCTCCTTGGCGTCTTCGAAAGACTGGGGAAAAGAAAACATTCAAACTTCCAAACAGCGGGGAGGAACTCTTTTTATTCCAGACCAAGCGAAACCCCAAAACCCATGAATTCCCATTGTCAGCTTTCTCCGAATGGGATTGCCATGGTGTCTTGCGAGAGAGGGAGAGAGCTGGCCTTGCACTTAAATGAAACCCCCAGAGTTACAGGGAACTAAACAGCCGGACTTGTTTACTCTGCAGAAATAAAGTAAGCCTTTCATCCAGGGATTTAGCCAGCCGATACGGGGGCTGCACAGGGAAAAGGGCAAGGTGACACAAAAGCAGCCAGGAGATGAAGCCTTCATCTGCGTTTGAAGCCCTCGGACTGTCAGGCAATAAGCTACAGGAGGAAAATGCTAGCTTCAATGATAGCTAGCTAGCTAGCTAAGCTACACGTGTCTGCAAGGCTCACCAAAATAGGGAAAAGGCTGACCCAAAAGTGGCATGAGAAGAAGCCTTCATCTCTCTGCATTTGAAGCTGTCAGACATTAAAGCAGAAAGCTGAAGGGAAGAAATGTTAGCTTCAAAGCTAATAAGCTAGCTAGCTACACGTGTGTATGCAACGTTTGCCAAAACCCACACATACAACACACACAATTTTTTTCCTTTATTTTTTYCCCACCCCTTTCTAGAGCTTTGTAGATATGCCAAAACAGGGCCTTGCTCCCGTTGCTGTTTTTGAACATATAATTACAGAGCGTGCTGTCCTGTAATATGTGGGGAGAATGTCATATTGAGTTGATAATGTCGACCGGGTATGAAGCCAATCTTCATCCKTCGTAATGGTAGTGATATGGAACATAAAAAGTTAATGTGTCTCTCTCTCTCCATATTAATGCACATAGAACTGATTTAGTTAAGTTTATCTTTGAACAAATGTGTTCCATTCACTTCTGAATATTACATTTAATGTATTCAGCAACAGTTGAGATGCACTCAAATCTCTCTCTACCTTCCCTCCCGCACTCTCACTCACTCTCTCTCTCTCTCTCCCTCCCTCCCTGTCCTCCAGAGAARTTGCACAAACACATTTACGGGGGCAGTGATTTAGTTGAAGTTTCTCTTTGTACAAGCCGCCTCTTTGTCGAAACCTGATGCTCGGAGCCCTGGTGTTCCACTGATAAAAAATGTAAAACACTTTGATATGCATGAATGGGTTTCATCCCTCGCTCACCGCCGTCCTTCGTGTAAACCATTTGAGAAGGCCTACAAAGCAACCGGAGAAGCGGTGCGTGTTTGGAGCATAAACAGGTAGATTCAGCAGCCCCGTAAAGCTTTGAGTTTCATAAATACCCCGTAATCTGGAAGGGGGGGGAATATTTGCTGGTAATATGTAGGCTAAGAAGGAGCATTTGGTTCAAAGGGCAAGTTGAAATCTGCTCTGTGGTAGCTAAATAGGGTCGTTTTTGGAACATCCAAGAACAATGCGTCGAAAGACCGTGACACATATCGGATACGTTAGGAGGCAAAAACACCCAACTACAATACACTACAGTGGAAGCGACTATGGGGCCGATCTAGAGCAGCTAACCGGAAAATAGACAGACGGACACGTCAATTCACTTTCTCAGACACACCTTTGGCTTTTCAACAGTTGAGCGGTGACGTGCTTTCCATCTCAGAGGTCAAATGAAAATCACTGGACGTCAGCCCAAATCRATGGCCGGGGTCAAATATGGATCTGCCCATTGATCAGAGGGCACCAATGGAGCTCTTAAGGGAACACAGTAAAATAGAATCAGACAATCCTGTTAAAACGGAGGGTGAAATTAAACCTCTTCGGCTGATCAGATCCTATGTGATTAATCACCGGTGTGCATTCATGTCTAGGCTGGTCTGCTCTATATACTAACTACAGATAGGAGAAACTCAAATCGAGGCCAACTCYTAAATTATCTCGACAGCATGAGTCTGGTGAACTCATCTCTACTAGTCTATACTGTAAACCACTTCAAGAATGCCTATGTCACGCCCTGACCTTAGAGATCCTTATTTATTCTCTATGTTTGGTTAGGTCAGCGTGTGACTCAGGTGGGAGAATCTATGTTTTCTATTTCTTTGTTGTTTTTGCCTAGTGTGGTTCCCAATCAGAGGCAGCTGTCTATCGTTGTCTCTGATTGGGGATCATATAATAGTTGTCATTTTCCGTTTGGGTTTTGTGGGGTGTTGTTTTCCGTTTAGTATCTGTGCCTGACGGAACTGTTCCCTTTCGTTTTTTGTATTCGTTATTTTTGTTTGAGTGATTCTTGACAATAAAGATCATGAACACTTTCCCCGCTGCGCTTTGGTCTTATTCCGACGACAGCCGTTACAGCCTGCTCCACTTCAAGAATGCCTGCTCCGTTGCAAGATAAATACACTTTACTCACTGTGTTCAGGATGTCTTATCTGTCTAAGTGGAATCTTACAGTCAACCCACACACACACACACACACCCACACTCACAAACCTTCCACCTCCCACACAACTCCCACCTTAATTATCAAACCTATGCCTAAATGATCTAAATGCAGACAAATGCGCCTTAGAATGAAAAGAAAGAAAGAAAAAAACGTTCTCTTTCTTTCTTCCCTTTCTTTTCCGTCTCTCCTTGGAGAGTTGCCATTAGTCGGGAAAGCTGGAGAGAGCATGCTACATGACGAACCCTTATTTGGTCAAGAACATTTACATTGGCCCCTGCTATAACAAAAATAACCACAGTTTGTTGATTGGAGGACCGCCTTGCAATATGGGACCACACAAGTCAATAGGGGAAATTGAGAGAGACGATTGCTCTACCGCCCATTCCTCATGTCAGTTTAAATGAGTTCTTTGCATTTAAAGCAAAAAGAGACTAGTATGCAAAACTCAGAGGAAGGATTTAAATTAGTTTGTTAATTAGCAGTTACTGAAAGACATACAAGGTTGCACAATGCAATCAAAGTAAACAGGCTTGTTTGTAATGAGCATTCTGTGTTAATTATTAAAAGGGGACATACAAATATAATTTTTTTGATTGACTTGATTCAGTCTAGCAAACTTTTCATATTGAGCTGCTGTTATGCCTTGTAGCGTCTAACTGCTTCGGTAACCCAACTGTAATTACATAACTGGGCATGGGGCCTGCAGATAAGGCCTTTGAAGTCCAGACTGAATTGTAATGAAAGCCAACTGAACAAAGTCAAGCTCTATGATATTATACTAATAAATCACATTCATATATAATAACATGGTATCTGTCCAACTGAATATAAAGTGTGAACAATTCCTCAAAACCCCACCAAAAATAACAGACAGTCCTCTGAAAAAACTACAACATCCACATTCAAAAACTTCGGCTTCCATTTCAAAAGCTTCAGTTTGCAACTTGTACTCCTTTTACTAATATTTCCGGTCATGTTGAAGTCAAATCACTGTCTGCTCCAGTGGGCTTCACCCCCCTCAAGAATAACGATGAAATATTCAACGTTCGTCCATTTTCAGAACACCATATGTGAACACACTGTGCTCTGTGGGTAGTGGGAAAAACCCCTGTAGACATCACTCCTATCGACCATGCTAAAATTGCGTGTGCATACTGGAGATACCGAAGGCTTCTTATAAAACAAGAACAAAAATATTGATATCACCTAGATAACCTACAACTGCCCCCGTGTACCCTCAAAGTCTCAAAGGGCAATTGAACATCTATTCTTTCTACATTTATTCTTTATGTAGAAGCGATATTCATGACCTTGTGAGAGGAGTTGGATTCTTTCAAGTGATGAAATTGGACATGACATTACATACACTTGACTCTCAATCGGTATGTAGCCTATTGCCTACAATCTGTTAGGCAATGGTTAATTGATTGCTGGCCACATTATACGTGGGAGGATAAATCCAAGGCACTGTACRTGCTTCGTGTTTCATATTACAGAACACACGCATTGGAATAGACAAAGCAAAAGACAAGGCCATTTCCAATACATTTCATTGTACCACAAATGGATAACATTAATAACACGTATGAACTTAACTGGTTGTTTTCTGTCTTCCTTTACTATTCTGTCAATGCACTTCATTTAAAGCATAGTAGCACTACACATGTTTGCCTGCGAGAATTCAATTCCACCTTGGGAATCAATAAAGTTAAATTCAGCAAAGTGGCGGCCTTTGCCTTCGTCTTACCCATCTTGGAGTTGATGGCGAAAAATCCCTGCGGGTTGCCACTGGTGATCTTGTAGGAGAGCTTGTCGCCGGCCCGGGCGTCCGGGTCCACCGCCTCGATCTGGATGATGGACACGTCCTTGGGCGAGTTCTCCGCAACCGACGGGTAGTAGACAGGCTCAGAGGTCTGCGGCGCATTGTCGTTGACGTCCTGGACCTCCACGTAGACCTCCACGAAGGCCGAGAGGGGCACCACGCCACCGTCCGTGGCGTACACAGTCAGCCAGTAGTGCGGGGTGGTCTCGTGGTCCAGCAGTTCCTGGGTTCTGATGACCCCTGGGAGAAAGAAAGAGAGAATAATTAGTTCTTAGGGCTCTTTTATTATGAAAGATAAATAAATAAATAAAAATTATATGGAAAACCATAGGGATAGCCCCCTTTTTTTCAATTTTCGCCCAAATTACATACCCAAATCTAACTGCCTGTAGCTCAGGCCCTGAAGCAAGAATATGCATATTCTTGGTACCATTTAAAAAGAAACACTTTGAAGTTTGTGGAAATGTGAATTGAATGTAGGAGAATATAACACAATAGATCTGGTAGAAGAAAATACAAAGAGAAAACCAACCAGTGTTTTTTTACCACCATCTTTGAAATGCAAGAGAAAGGTCACTGTTATAGCCGTCACTCTGGTTATAATTCCGATAGTGTCCACAAGATGGCAGCAGTGTATGTGCAAAGTTTCAGATGGATAACTTGAAGAGTTGACCTACAAGACTTTTAGTGTTGTAGGTCAAAGGGCAAATCTTTAGGGCAAATCTTGAAGGAAACATTCACATTCATATTCCATTTTTCTGCAAGAATATCATCAAATCTGTATACTTGGACTTTGATTCAGCTTTCCAAGTATTAGTAGCCCTATTATAAGTTCAACATTTGCAAAACAACCAGTTTCCATAACTTCATAACTCTGAATATCCTTATAATTTTTGTCCAAAATGAAAAGGCATGCTGTCGTACAAGGTTATTACCTACATTTTACGACATATACATGGTTTCTGGATACTCCCGTAAAGCCCATCTAGCTAGCTTTGTTTGAMSCCGATTGGTGCTTATTTGAGAAAGATACAGCCGTTCAAGTGATGGCCGCCCGAGTCATYGGCGTGCCATGAAGGCGTAGCTCTCTGATCAARWRWGGWWWCCTATAGGATATACTACACCCCTAATGAAATAGTGTATTCTTGTWACCTTCTAGGGTCTCTGAGGAATAGATACGAACGTGATTTGACTCATTCAAACARCGTTTAGGGTGAGATTTTCACAGATTCCTTTCTTTGCAAATTGAACGAGTGGAAATRCAAAATTGATCGTGTGTGCTATATGGACCTTTTTAGSATATGAAAAATTATTTTATTTAACAAAACGACATTTCATGTTATCTCTGGGACCCTTTGGATGATAAATCAGAGCAAGATTTCAAAATGTAAGTACACRTTTCACCTTCAGAGGTGAATTTATCAAACCTATCGCGTTGAAAAAAGTGTTTTGTTGTTAGGAGCTCTCTTCAAACAATAGCATGGCATTTTTTCGCAGTAATAGCTACTGTAAATTGGACAGTGCAGTTATGTTAACAAGAATTTTAGTTTTCAGCCAATATAAGACACTTATATGTACCGACGTGTTGTTTCTCTAAAATCTGCTATCTTGACAAAACGCACTGCATGATTTACAACTGTCCCATTGACGAAACGCCGATCCTTATGAAGATTTATGTAAGAGAAATTCATATAATTGTTTTATATGGAAAACCATTTCACTCGCAGCTTTTTAGATGGAAATTGTCTTAGTCCATACATATAAAAACAATAAGGCCATCACTCAAAAAGTAGTTCAAAGAGCATTCAGCATTCTGCTATGGGATCACACACAAACGCTTAGGAAAAATKGATTTTTCAGTATGTAGATAGCACTTGAAAGAGAACAAAGAAAAAAAGAGAAAGGAAAGATAGGGAGAAAGAGAAACTCATTCAGTGCTATTTTAATCATGGGTAGGTGTCGGTGCACAGCAGTGGGGGGAATATGGTAGGGTAGAAGGTTGGTATTGACATCAGCCCCTGCTGTCTGTTTCTACATGACAGGCCTGGTGTTTTACAGCAGGCCATATGCCATGACGGGCCTATAGCTTTCAGCTGAACAAACAGAGGAGCTTTCAAAGACCTGTTAGGACTAACATTTCACAACAATACTCCCCCCCGATGACTGAAAGGAGATCAGTGGTGGAACCATCAAAACGGCACACTAGAAAGCAGTCTAGTCAGCAATCCTCCTCTGGATGGGTGTACAGTTGTTTCCCTCGAGGATTACCCAACGTTTATGATGTGCTTTCTCATGCACATTTTATTTGGGGCTTTAAATATATATCTGATCATTATGCAGGCTTGTGTTGTGTCATGTCAGGGCTAAAGCAATAGGAAATGACTCAGTTGTTAAGCAGACAATCTCTAGAAAATCTCTTTCCACACGATTTAAGTAAACATTAAAAAAAAAAAATTTAAAGGTCACAATGACCTGTTATCGAAAGCAATAAAAAAGTGAAATCATTGGCCCGGCCCACCGCCGACGATAATAAATGATAATAAAGCCAGGGCGTGGGCCTGGTTCCCGTGTATAGGCAAGCGGTAATCGCATACTGCTGTGCACTAGATATGGCAGAGAGTCTATAACACTGTCCTAGTGTGCCATATACCGAAGAATGATAAGACACTGCTCCATGGCACCTCTCCTACTTYTCCTACGGCCTGCCTTTCAAAAACCTTTGTTGCTCCCTGTAACTCAATCACTTGCACTGCAGGTCTGTAACCGAGAGAGAGGCCTACCTTTCGCCTCAGGGGGGAAAAGAAAGATTCCGGAAAAAGMGAGAACTCCAAAACACCTGTCACTGACATTTCACTTTTCAGAGGTTTCAGAGTTTTTATTCACCTCAGATTTACTGTATCTTATGTCTGAGTCTGAGGTGCTTTTTGTCATTACTCATCATTACTGCTAGCCAGGGATAGCGGTTAGCTTGAGGCGTGTAATAAGGCAGGGAGRCAGTGCGGCAAAGGGGGAAATGGATAGCACTGTAACACTCCATAACACTTCCTACAGCCATGTGACGGTATAACCTGACCCAGAAAATACTCACACCCCTTGACTTATTCCACATTTTGTTTTCTTACAGCCTGAATTTAAAATTGATTACATTTTTTTTTAAATGTCACCTACACATCATGTCAAAGTGGAATTATGTATTTTGAAATTTCTACAATTTAATAACATATTTAAAGCTGCAATGTAGTGAGTTAGTAAGTTTTCCAATTTCTCAAWAAGAAAGGCACCTATATTGGTAGATGGGTAAAACAAATGCAGATGCTGAATATCCCTTTGAGCATTGTGAAGTTATTAATTACACTTTGGATGGTGTATCAATACACCCAGTCACTACAAATATATAGACGTCCTTCCTAACTCAGTTGCCGGAGAGGAAGGATACCACTYAGGGATTTCACCATGAGGCCAATGGTGACTTTAACACAGTTACAGAGTTGAATGGCTGTGATAGGAGAAGCCTGAGGATGGATCAACATTGTAGTTACAAAACTGTAGTTACAACATTGTTGTAGAAACATTTATGGAATCACTACTGTAAGTCGCTTTGGATAAGAGCATCTGCTATTTGACCAAAATGCTAAARTGTAGTTACTCCAATATACTAACCGAATTGTCAAGGGGAAAAGAAGGAAAAACATGCATCCTGTTTGCAAGAAGGCACTAAAGTAATACTGCAAAAATACTGCCCTCTCCATATTTTCAAGCATAGTGGTAGCTGCATCATGTTATGGTATTAGGCTTGGACGGTATACCGTACATTTTAATATTTGTAGTTACTTTTTAAGTAAATACCTGCAGTCAACTTGTGCAATAGGTTAGGAGATAAAGCAGATCGCGTTCTTCATTTCATCTGTCACATTATTTTTCATTATGAAGCTTACCGTTGTTCCCCAGAGCAGTTGAACCGGTCGCGTGTTTGTTTGTAAATAGCACAACTGGTGAAAGTGGGAGCAGCTGAGACCAGCTGTGTATTGACAGGGATCGCGTTTTAYATTGAAAGTAACCAATCTTTTTTTTGGCTTCAAAAGAGTGATCAGCGACGTGCAGCTATAGTTTTCCTTCACAGAAAATACATTAGTGCAACACGTYCGGCAGAAAATAGCTTCCTTTTCATCAGATGACAACAGAAGTGCAACAACAAGTAAATGAGCTAACAATGAAAAAGCAAAGTCTTTTTTGCAAAAAAACAATGCATGGCCATCATATTTCTAATGTTTATCATAGAAAAAATGTAACCAGCTACATTTCCTAATGTTTYGCTTAAAGTTAATATTGCATTTTACCTGAGAAAAGTAGGCTGGCTACACTGAGAAAAGTAGTTACACATCAGTCAGAGCGCTGTCGTTTAATAGAATGCTCATTCGTGAATTCTCATCCGAGTGGAAAAGTGCAACTGAAGCACAACATGTTTGATGCTGAGCAAAAATTACAATAAGAAGCATTTTAGATCTGCATTTACAAAACATAGCAATATATTTCTTATGCGTTTTATTTTTTTTTTTAAATGCGAAAAACAAAACAATTCGGAGACAGGTCGATCCCTAAGTTTAACTTGCTAGTTATCTAAGTAAGTGGCTGAATTAATAAGGTCACGGGGCATCATATTGTGTTAGCTTTCTGCCGTGTTTGAGAAGCCAAAGCCCTTTGAATGAGTTATCTGTACAGCTACCACTGCAGCTTGATTTCCTTGCGTTTTTTCTCCTCTCCGTTCTAGGCCCATCTGCTCCTCCCCCATCTTCTCCAAGCAGAGCAGGCAGGCCCGTTGCCCTAGCGACTCCCAGACTCCATGGTCTTTTTTCAGTTTTTTGGCGCCCCTTGTGTACTAAGCCAGTAATATGGATACCGCCCAACCCTAACGGATATGCTTGTAACCGTTTTCACACGATAAAAAATGTACGGAATGGAGCAAAGCACAGACAAAAATCCTAGAGGAAAACCTGGTTCATTCTGCTTTCAACCAGACACTAGGAGACAAATTCACCTTTCAACAGGACAATAACCTAAAACACAAGGCCAAATCTACACTGGAGTTGCTTACCAAGAAGACAGTGAATGTTCCTGAGTGGCCGAGTTACAGTTTTGACTTAAATCTACCTGAACATTTAAAGCAAGACCTGAAAATGGTTGTCTAGTAATGACCAACAACCAATTTGACAGAGCTTGAAGAATTGTTGAAAGAATAATGGACAAATGTTTCACAATCCAGGTGTGGAAAGCTCTTAAAGAGACTTACCCAGAAAGAATCACAGCTGTAATCGCTGCCAAAGGTRCTTCTACAAAGTATTGACTCAGATTACTTAAATTAGATATTTTTGTACTTTATTTTACTACATTTGCAAACATTTCTAAAAACCTGTTTTCACTTTGTCATTATGGGGTATTGTGTGTAGATGGGTGAGAAAAATATATATTTAATCAATTTTGAATTCAGGCTGTAACACAACAATTAGTTAAGTAAAGGGGTATGAATTAAGTAAGGGATTAAGTAAAGGGGTATGAATACTTTCTGAAGGCATGCAGGGTGTAATATGGTCAATGTCATATGGGCATACAGGGTTGTCAAGGCTTGCTGGCTGGCACCGAATGTGAAATGCACCCAAAAGGGCCATCGTGAGGTGGAAATCGTTTAAAAAAAAAGTGATTATATAACGAAGTAAACAGATTACAAAAATATATATATTGCCAAACAGAAAGTAGTCAAAATGTGCAAGTGTGAGTTTTTTCTCACGGAAGCACTGTCGACTACTCACTACACTCGTTGAGATAGCTTCTGGGAGGAACAGATGTGCAGGGATTTGCAAATGTGAAGCACGAATAAGAAACGTGAGTGCTAATCTGACTGCTAGCGTCCTGCGAGAGCATCGGGAAAGAGTATGAGTGAGTGTGAGAGGTGGAGAGAGAGAGAGAGAGGGTGGAGACTGGGAAAAGGAGTGAGGATGAGATGGAGAGAGCGGTTGAGTGGGTGAAAGAAAATGGAGTGAGAGACTAAGATAGAGGGGAGTGTGTGTGTGTGTGTGTGTGTGTGTGTGTGTGTGTGTGTGTGTGTGTGTGTGTGTGTGTGTGTGTGTGTGTGTGTGTGTGTGTGTGTGTGTGTGTGTGTGTGTGTGTGTGTGTGTGTGTGTGTGTGTGTGCGTTGTACTTTTCCGTGTAAGGATGAGGATGTGTTCTAATCAGACTAAGTGTGTGTGATAGAAGGTGAAAGAGAACAGGTAGAGCGAGAGGGATGAGACATTTGTTGTGCCCGTGCAAAGACGATGCCCCTGCTTGAGTGCTCATCTGTTTGACTGGGAGACACTAGCATAACAGAACCATTCCACTCAGGAGTGTCAGGCTTTTAAGCAGCCCGCTGCCAACCCTAAAGCCATTGGCATGGAGAAGAATACTTTATATTAGTGCAGTTCTGCACTGCAACAGGTGGCTAACAACAAGACTACATCGTCATAGAGGACCTTGACCCAAACTCACCCCTCACAGGAAACGTAAACAAACTGTGGTAGATGAGGTCAATTTGTACGATAGCATTGTAATGGTCGACCGGCAGAAGTAAGAAAGTCCCAATCTTTTTTTTATAGTTTGATGAGGCTCTGGCGCCTAGAATAGTTCAATTTAAAGAGAACCCATTTCGATGAACCTCTAACTGAACACAATGACAATCAGTTGGCATCTACTTTTTATTCAAACATGAATGCGTGACTGGCTTTAAATAGACCTACTAGAAGACAAAGCATCTATCGAAACATATCAAATCAATAGTTGGCTGGATAATTACTCACGGAGTGTATAAATTATGAATCAGAAGGATTTAGCCACCACACCCATACCATTTCATTCCATTTCCTCATGAGTGTCAGGCTTCTTGTTGTGAAGGTCACTGGCTTTAAATAGACCTACTAGAAGACAAAGCATCTATCGAAACAATAGTTGGCTGTATAAATGTGTATAAATGATAAATCTGAGGTATTTAGCCATCGCACCTATACTTCTAGGCTAGTCAAATGAGGAAGTTGCAAAATGTGCCCTTGAGGCAATAAAAACAGTTCAAAGCCTAGGCAACCTACCCAGCCAGACTTACTCTYTCTCCTTTCTTTCCCTCTTCCTTGCATACCCTACGGCTACACCTTCCACAGCCACCTAGCACAGCAGTTAGGCTACACAATAAAAAGAGCTAACGGCTAACGCTGTTCCTACAATTCTGCCATCTCATATAGGCGTGTGAACTGCAAAGTGTGTTCATTTCAATCAGTCTCCGGGAACAGGTCCACCGTGACATTTACTCAATAGCTAGTTACAGCGGGGGAGGCTGGAAGAAGTCCGCTGCGCAACACATAGGCGCTGAGTGTTGTTTTGACAAAATGGTGAAATAACATGGTTGTGGTTCGAGGCGCCGAGGAAAATGGCAGAGGAGGTCTGGAGGTCTGAGGACAGAAAACATTTAAGTAGATTGGATAAAGCCAGCTGATCCAGGGGAAAAACAAAAATGTACCACACAGTGGGGGTAGTAACTGCGGAACTATACTATGATGTTCCCTATTTAGTTCAGAGGATGAGGTGTACTCAGTATTTCTGGCATGTATAGGGCCAAGGTCCCTGTCATGAAAGGGGGTAATTAGTGGGCGGGGGGCTAAATTGGGGAGAGACAAACTCTTTTCCCCAGAAGGCCTTGTAACTACAATGGCGCCGCCACAAATGGAGGGGATTGCACATGTCATGGATATCAAAAGCTGGCAATTGAAACAAATTAGAGCGCCAAAAAGATTAGCAGTTGTCAAAAAAGGATKAGGATTTGCAAAATCTTGTTTATCCCCCGTGCTTATTTTCATATGGTAGCACGCCGTCTACTTCAGAAACTGAGTCAATATCACATTTTTCTGGCATTGAAAACGTGTAATGAGGAATTAGGCTGCAGTCAACTTTACACAGCCCAGAGAAAAACTAGTTTCACCGTTTTTCTATTGTCGACAAAGATATCTACAGAAGTCGAGATGGTCTTCCGGTGACCTTCACAACAAGAGGCCGTACAGGAATAATTTACGCGCTTCGGAGACCACGAGAGAACAAAAAACGTGTCTTCTCAAGACCGAGAGATCAGCTCTTTCGGCTTACGCCAGCACTCCCTTGGTCGGCACTTGAAAAAGTCAGACGTCTGCTTTGAACCACCTCTTGGTAATTCTGCTCTCCTTTCCCCTCGCATTCCTCAGCCTTCTTAGGACTCCTGCCTCACATGTCTACATAAACTTTCTCAGTCCACCCCCCCCTCTTCTCTTTCCACCGGCCCTGGCGAAATGCTTCAAATTCCTCCACCACGTAGAGCCCTGGGTGTATTAGAAATAGAGTCCTGAGCTAAGCTTCCCATGCCCCCGCAACTTAAATCAAATYGTATCTTTGGTTCCAAGAGTTCTCAGAAGCTAAGCCCTGCACTTCCAACATTTTTCAGTCCATACTGTAAGTATTAATTCCTGAAACTTTTGAAAAATTCACAAGGCTATGAAGTGCAGCCAAAGGAGGAAAAAATCCACCTCATGGGATGACCACATAGCCTACAGGGCTCGCTGTCGCACTCATCGTCTTTATTACTTTATAGAATGGTGGATATTTCTGAATACTGCAGACAGCTCGAGTTACACACGGTAACACATCGGCTAAAGGCTTAGAATCACCATGCAAAAGAGGACTTAGCAGGCTATTGAAGTGGCAAAGACCATATCGGGGKCATTGACCAAATATGGTGGCGCTTTGAAGAGTGACCAGCATTCAGGGGGTATTCAGTACGTTAGTGTAGATCCGGGAAAACCATCATCCAAACAGCTGCATGATGAGTTCACACAGTCTCTCAACACAAAAGTGCATGTCTCTCTGCTTGCCGTGTGATTACCGCACGGCAAGCGGTGCCGGAGCACCAAACCAAACCAACAGCTTCTACCCCCAAACCATAAGACTGCTGAATAGTTATTAATAAAATGGCTACCCGGACTATTTACACCGACCCATTATATTTTTTTGCACTGACTCTATGCACACTCACTGGACTACCCACACACTCATGCATACTACACCGACTCCGACGCACACACACATGCTTACAAACTCAAAACATACCACATGTGCATATTGATGCCACACGCACACACCAACACACTCACACTTTCACACACACTGCTGCTCCTCTGTTTATTATCTAACCTGATTGCCTAGTCACTTTMACCCCTACCTACATGTCCCTATTACCTCAATCACCTGAACTTCTTCATACCCCAGCACACTGACTCGGTACCGGTACTCCTTGTATAAAGCCTCATTATTGTTATTTTATTGTGTTACAAATTCCTTTTTTCCCCTTCATTTTAGCTCATTTCCATACTTTTTAACTCTGCATTGTTAGGAAAGGGCTCGTAAGTAAGCATTTAACAGTAAAGTTTACACTTGCTGTATTCGGCGCACGTGACAAAACAAAATGCAATTTGATCTCTCGTTGACCCGATGATCCTCTGCGTTGTGCCCCCACCAACCACTTCCGCTTCGCGCATCATTGTGCATTTTGTATACAATCGCCACCGGAGGCATAAAACAGYGCTATCAACAGCTGGGCTTAAGGAAAACGGTACCTTAAAACTTTAGACAAACTGAATCATTTCAGACAACTTAACAATGTGTGCTTCACTCTACATACTGACCTAATCGTATAGTCTTAAAAGGACTAAAACTGCATTAGCAGACCAGTGGCACATTCATGTTTTAAAGCGGCATGGATATTCAAAACTATAGCTTCATGACACTGTGTAATAAAATAAGAATCATATTCTAGATTCTCTGGCCCAAGGAAAGAAATGAAAGAATGGCTGCATTCATCTGGAGTGAGGGGAATAGGGGAGAATGTAGCAAGATAGACAGTGAAAGAGAGAGAGTCTTTAATGAACAAAAGGGGAGTGATGCAATGAGAACATGCCTGATGGGATTTTTCTCTTTTTTTCAGGCAGAATTTAGCCAATTAATTCCAGTTGAGGAAGCCTATTGGGACATGCCCAGGCAGTTTCCATTGTCACCAGAGTGCAGTGTTATTTCGAAAGCCTCAGAGCGGGCCTGTGAGCTGGGCACCTGGTTTAATATCACGTTATAAATTTAAGACCTGTTACCTCCCGGCCCTCCGGTGCCATGCCCCGTTCCTCTGACAATAGTGGGCGCGATGCACCGTCTGTCTTCCCCTTATCACAAAATGTTTATGAAGCCCCCTGAGATAGTTGCCCACTGACACCGACTGTACTCAATGCGCTGCGGTAAATGGTTCCTGTGGAAAGGTCTTTTTTTGAAGACAGATAAGGCGCTTTGAAATATAAGCCAGCTCTCATTTTCCAAGAGGCTGCCGTGCTGACATTTACAAAGGTTGATTATTTTTTCATTCAATTATTATTGTCTTCAGAGATTAGAGTGGTATTTGATCTTGCAACCTTTCGATTACTGACCCGACGCTCTAACCACTAGGCTACCTGCCGCCCCCTATATACCGCCTATTTGAGGGCGGCAGGTAGCCTCGTGGTTAGAGCGTCGGGCCAGTAACCGAAAGGTTGCTTGATTGAATCCCCGAGCTGACAAGGTAAAAATGTGTCGTTCTGCCCCTGAACAAGGCAGTTAACCCACTGTTCCTAGGCCGTCATTGTAAATAAGCATTTGTTCTTAACTTCTTATGGCTGMWGGGGCAGTATTGAGTAGCTTGGATGAAAGGTGCCCAGAGTAAACGGCCTGCTCCTCAGTCATAGTTGCTAATATATGCATATTATTATTAATATTGGATAGAAAACACTCTGAAGTTTCTAAAACTGTTTGAATTATGTCTGTGAGTATAACAGAACTCATATGGCAGGCAAAAACCTGAGAAAAAATCCAAACAGGAAGTGGGAATTCTGAGGTTGGTCGATTTTCAACCAAGATCCTATTGAAATCACAGCGAGATATGGATGAGTTTGCACTTCCTACGGCTTCCACTAGATGTCAACCTTGTCTGATGCCTCTACTGTGAAGGGGGGCCGAATGAGACAGGAATTAGTCAGGTCTGCCATGACCTGACCATGCTTTGACCATGCGCGTTCACATGAGAGGGAGCTCTGTTCCATCGCTCATCTGAAGTCAATGTAATTCTGCGGTTGGAACGTTAGTCAAGATTTATTTGAACAACATTCTAAAGATTGATTCAATACATCGTTTGACATGTTTCTACGGACTGTTACGGAACTTTTGGACATTTTGTCAGCTTTTAGTGAACGCGCTTCCTGACGTTGGGTTTGTTTACCAAACACGCTACAAAAATAGCTATTTGGACATAAATGATGGACATTACCGAACAAAACAAACATTTCTTGTGGAAGTGGGAGTCCTGGGAGTGCATTCCGACGAAGATCAACAAAGGTAAGTGAAGATTTATAATGCTTTTTATGAGTTTTGTTGACTGCACAATTTGGTGGGTAACTGTATAGCTTGCTTTTGTGGCTGAACGCTGTTTTCAGATTATTGAATATTGTGTTTTGCCGTAAAGCTTTTTGAAATCTGACACCAGCGGTTGCATTAACGAACAAGTGTATTTTAATTCTATGTAAACATGTATCTTTCATCAAAGTTTATGATGAGTATTTCTGTTATTTGACGTGGCTCTCGCAATTTCTCCGGATATTTTTGAGGCATTTCTACATGGGCCAATGTAAACTGAGGTTTTAGGATATAAATATGAACTTAAATCGAAATTAGACATATATGTATTGTGAACATGAAGTCCTATGAGTATCATCTGATGAAGATCATCAAAGGTTAGTGATTAATTTTATCTCTTTTTGTGCTTTTGTGACTCCTCTCTTTGGCTGGAAAAATGGCTGAATTTTTCTGTGAGTTGGTGGTGACCTAACATAATCGTTTGTGGTGCTTTCGCTGAAAAGCCTATTTGAAATCGGACACGTTGGTGGATAAAACAAGATTACCTTTAAAATGGTAGAAGATACATGTATGTTTGAGGAATTTTAATTATGAGATTTCTGTTGTTTGAATTTGGCGCCCTGCACTTTCACTGGCTGTTGTCATATCGATCCCGTTAATGGGATTGCAGCCATAAGAAGTTTTAACCGATTTGCCTTGTTAAATAAAGGTAAAAAATGAATATATATATATAAATAAGAGGCATTACAGTTGTTGAGAGGTATGACAGGAATGTTGGGACAGTATTGGAGTTTAAATGCATGTTTGGGCAGCATTTTCTATCCCAAGCTTTCTAACCCTAAGAGGCAACCATGGCACCTAGGCCTAAATATGTCACTTCTCCATCTGTATAACACGGGACTTGAACTCAGTGCCATTAAGCTGCTGTCTCTGGTCATGCTACCGTAATTCTGATGTTTCCTGTCTTTGGTCTCTACATTGGCAGCTTAACAGCGAACATGACGGATGGGGAATTCGAAAGGAGCATCTTCATCTCTCGCTGTTTGATTTTAAGTGGCTCTCTCTCAACACATGAAACCTCAAGACTCGTTGCGCCAAGTACCATTTCACTTTGACATTCAGTCAGTTACGCTTTGAAGGCCAATGCATAATATAGAGAAAATAAACAACCAGCTAAGCCTCTGTCGGTTACCCCCTTCACTGCGGTAAACTCCATTTTGATTGGGGCAATGATCGGAAAACAACGACTTCACATTCAGGTGAACATGYCACARGGAACTGCAGGTATTTTCAAAGKAACATGGGAACACACGCCAAGATAGAGAACTGAACAACAAAATGGTTTCTTGACCCAAGTTTCATCATTCTAATTATCCCAGTAAACTTCACTAAAATGTATTTGATGCTTTTCTTTCCTGTCAAATGTGTGACAAACATGTAGTTACTGCAGTCTTGTATGTGTCTGCAGAATCTCTGTGCAACCATTACTTTAAATGTACAGTAGTTTACATGAAAAGAAAATGKCCCCAATCATTATTAGCCGTTTGTCTCAATTGACTCGATTAGCATGACAAGAGTTCATTCGCAATCGAGCACGCCATCTGCACGCGGCACCTTTACAGGTTTCAAAAAAATACTTAATGGGCTGAGAGAAGCAACAAATGAAAGTGTGCTTTTCATTTAGCACCCTACAATCAACTTCTGCCCGCTGCACATTCCTGGTCCCGTCGCCCCAGCAACGGTGSTCAAGCAAAGACCATTACAAGTCATGTGGCTCTTTTCAGTGTGCTGAAGAAGTCACACTTCTGGCTTCAGCTTCTGCGTATAGAATCAAAAAAATAGAAGGGACCGGGCACGGGTGCTTGGGTTCAATCAATCTCCCATGAAGCTTTGGTTGTGCAGACACGGCTATCGCCTCCCACTATCGCCCCCCACCCCACTCACCCTGGGATAGTGAAGGAAGCCAAACATGAAAAKACAAAACCATTCGGCAAATACCTCCCTTATCTGGCATCACTGAGGGTCGGCCCTACCTTGCTCTCGACAGGAAGGGCAATGGGGGGACAATTTGGGGAAGAGAGGGGGAGGAAGGCCCAATTTGAAGAGGGGACAACACAAGCTCACAGAACTTTGCCATTACACATCAAACTATTTCATTTGCTTCCACAAAGAGCTCTTTCAGCACACCGGCTGCCTCCAACTTGAAGCGAAAGGGCAACGCATACATTATCCAATGAGCAAAGGGCAATGCATACATTATCCAATGAGCAAAGGGCAATGCATACATTATCCAACGAGCATCTGGACGGAAGAGGCGATTCACTGGGGCTGTTTGAGACTCCTTCCCTTTTTCCTACATAAATGCAAAGGGTGGATGATGTTGTTTGTCATGGGCTGTGCTTGATTAATGGTGAGGTAAGCTATAGGCCTAGGCCCTATATGTTAAAAATATAGGGCCTAGGCCTATAGCTTACCTCACCATTAATCAAGCACAGCCCATGACAGTAGTAAAGCTGAAGAAATGTGTAGGCCTTCATGCGGTGTGCATGAAGGCCTACACATTTCTTCAGCTTTACTACTAGTATATTTTAAGCCTGGAGACTTTCATCAATATGCATTTTCACCTCTTTTTTCCATGCTCTTCTTCCTCCAGTTAAGTGAAAGAGTGCAAATTGAATTATCACATCTTGGTTGTTCACCATAGTTCACAAAGTAGGCTAACGAACTTAAAGACATGCCTTCAATAGTGCTGTCAAAACAGCATCAAAACTAGCAGTTCCTGGAGAAGAAACACAATGAGAGAGAGTCTGGTCGAACTAGCCCTTTGCGTCAAAGGCTGAAATACAAGGTATTAGAAGTTCTAACAGAAAGACATGCTTAATTGATCACAGAGGACCCTTCCCTGACCTCATAAACGGCAGTCAATCCTTTAGTGCAAGCACCAAGTCTAATTGATCTACTTGGAGAACTGTCTGCATCGACAACAACGTACCAGTAGGGGACATAYAGGGCCKAGGCCTATAGCTTACCTCACCATTAATCAAGCACAGCCCATGACAAACAACATCATCCACCCTTCCCTCTTCCCTAAGCAACAACAGCTGCATTACTGGCTTTTTTTTATAGGAACGTCAGTGAAAGCATTTATAGTGCGCTGCAGAGTGAAGACCATTAAGAGTCGATCTCAATTTAGATGCACMGAGAGAATGGAACGTCCAGTGGCTTTGTCCCAAAACGAATACCACTCACCAGCTCGGCAACCCCACAACAACAACTTCTACTAGTGATGAGGGGGGTTGTATTATAATTTTTTTAAAGATACACATAGCATCGACAATATCGCAATATAGTTTGGAGCTAGGTGGCTGTACCTGCACCAAAATAATTGCACCAGTATTTTTCCTTCATAGCTTGTTCTCCATCTTTTTAAATAGGGAGCCATTTTCTTTTTAGCACTTTTATTTCTATGACTGATCAAAACTTGTTTCTTCATGGCTCCCTCTTGCCCCTCTGCAGCAGACATATTGTGAGCAATATGTTTGGAACATCGAATCGCAATATATATATACAGTAGAATCATGAGAAATACAATAAACACTGTATTGGCACCTAAGTATTGTGATAATGTCTTATGTTGAGGTCTCTGGCAATTCCCAGCCCTAACTTCTACGCCCAACCACAACAACCACCCTCTCACTTGAAGCCTCAACTAGCCTGTTTTATAAAATAAGTCCATCTTGTTGTTCTTCTCTCTGTATCGCGACCTCAAGCTCCAGCTGTTTGTTCCTTTTTCCAACTGAAGGTTTATTAAATCAAGGAACTAGATTCCATGCCTGGCCCTGGAAACATCAATCAGGTTAGCGGGCATACCTAGCTGGCCTTAAGTGTGTCAGGCCCCCATTAGCTCGATAACCCCAACAGCAGTGTCTGAGCCACGAGGCCAGAATTAGCCTGGACTGCACACAAAACTCACCAGGGCTCCACATAGCCCCACCCCCAGCTCTAAACATGTTTGTGTGATGTGCAGACGTAAATACAAGGGCCAGAGATCCAGATGGGCCAGACGTTTGGCAGTAATAGCCGTCTACAGTCGGACAATAAGAACTGGATGGGGGGGAACATGTTGATCCTATCTTAGAAGTAACAACTTTCTGGGTTTTGCTAATCTTATCTTGGCCTAAAAATGGTTGAATTACTGCTGTTAGCAAAGACAAACCCTGAAACGGGTGAAAAAAATATATTGAAAGCTGAAGTGACAAATTAATTTCCGCCTCTGTTCACTGAACTAAATTAAGCTAGTAACTAACTAAAGTTCAAGATTTAGGCTTAAGGAGATAAACTGAGAGCCAAAATGGTATCTTCTTGGTGGTAAGATGAGAGGTATGGGAGTCAAATTGSCACTAAAGACCTTTTCATTTGCACATTCCTCATCAMTACCCCTCCATTCTCAAACCCAGGGTTCCAAGAGGATACAGGGAATAAATAAAGCATGCATACGGAGAACATGAGATTCCAAAAGGCATTTAACTTAACCAGCCACAGATGTTAGCCAGCCTTCCCATACTAGCCCTCTCATAAAAACTTTTCCAGAGCTTAAGGTGTGTGTGGCTTCTGGCATGTACCCTTTGGTTTTAGCACTTTTTCATTTGTTTTCTTCTCTTCTCAACCTTTGTTTTTCTACTTGTCGGAAAGCACTAGCTGTAGCTGCATGGCTGGGTGAAAGTGATGCTGGGYGTGTTTGACATCGATTCTTGTAGAGCATAATCCTCGTGTGGTAACCTTGCACCCCCCTCTGCTCAGACCCAGACCAACCCCCCAAACCACCTTTAGTCAATGCATGAATTCCCAGGAGGCACACCGCTGCCTTGGGCATATTTGGTTTGCTACCASCTCTGGCTGTGATCCCTAACAACGGGACTGAATAGCAGGACAATCCTATCATTGCCACTCCTGATAAATCACTCTGAAGGACATGGAGGTCGAGGACAGGGGAGGAAGAGCAGGTCAGGAGCTCCCGGTGACCTGCATCCAATACATCCAGGAGTGGGATATCAAACAAGAAGTGGGTGTCCTTCACGGAAACAAGAACACTTCAGAGATTCATCCTAAGATCCACAACCCCAAGCCAAGGGCCAAGTCTCAACTAACAAACCCCAGAGCAGAAATCTCTGTTGCCTAAATATAAGGCACTTCGTTTCAGATGTCAATTCCCTAAAGAGTGCATTGTGTGTGAGAAAGTTTCTGGAAACTTTGATGAGTGGGACCGAAGCCATTTTTAAACCAATCTCAGATGAGTTTCAAATTGCATTTCAAGAATCAAAGGCTCGCTCCAGTTTGCTCTATTTACATTTTCCCTCTGTATCTTTGAACAAAAGAGGTAGAATTATCTACAAGCAACAATCTGACAACTACCCCAGAGAGAACAATCACACTAAGACTGGACAGGCACAATAGCCGACAGATGGTCCTTAAGGAGCAATGCTTCATGCCAGCTCATCCCGTCATGCTAAATTTACCAGCAAAGAAAGTGTGATTTCCCCACAGGTTCATGGAAGGCCCAGCTAATTTACTCCGCTTAATAAAGTGTATGCCTCCACCTGAATCTAAATTAACATTCTCTCGTCAATTTCTCATTTAGTTACTTTAAAACCTGTAAATTACATTTCCAGAGACTTTGCATTGAACTTCCAGACTTAGGGGATAGACTACATATATGCTAAAAACTTGATGTTTATTCATCAAGTTTCACCGGCCCATTTGTACATTAAATATGTATATTCCTATGCAGAAATACATTTTAAAAGGGAAAAACTGGCACTAAGCCACCCAGAGTATGGTGCCTATGTTTAAAATGAAGGGCAGCAAGTCAGGTCTGCGCACCCAAAATGGGGTGACCAGTAGCTTTTTGTGGCAAAACCGTTTGAATTCCAGACTGTTTATTTTTAAACCCTTGGCACAGGTGTTTTAACGTCCGTGAGCAGCTGAAAAAAAAGTATTACTACTTTCTTTGTAAGACCACAAAGAGGCCAGCAAGGGCATATCGCCAGCAACACAAACATTTAGATTTGCAATACTAAAGAAGATATGACAATCACAGAAAAATAACTTTCATCATACAAACAAGTTCCATCTCATGTGGGATGAGCCAGCATGAAACATGATTAAATTTGCATATGACTCGTTTTTCAACATTGAAACAAAATGCAGTGTTCAGCACAACAGTGCTCGTGTGGGAAAGGGGGAGTCAGTG
Source organism: Salvelinus sp. IW2-2015 (assembly GCF_002910315.2). Taxonomy (NCBI): domain Eukaryota; kingdom Metazoa; phylum Chordata; class Actinopteri; order Salmoniformes; family Salmonidae; genus Salvelinus; species Salvelinus sp. IW2-2015. The sequence goes on from NC_036873.1 coordinate 5,758,721, forward strand.
GGTAAAATCACTAAGCAACCCTCTTAATTCCACGGCAACTAGTTTGGAATGTCTACTGCAGGTCTAGGACACAGCTGCTCCAGCTGTTCCTGCCATCAATTCTCTTCGCTCAGACAGAAAAATTAAAGGAATCAGGAAGCTTAGCAGTTCTCCAGGAAGCGAACCTCACCTCTATTCACCATTTACCCCCACCACTGATATTTCAGGGAGGGGGGGGGGCATGGGCAGAAGAGCACAGTCTGCACAGATACGTGGGATTGCACCCTATTTCGCATCCCAGTCATTTAAAATTCATGCATGCCCATTTGGTGCCTTAAATAATAAATTATAAACAAAATGGGCCTCCACATAGGGGCAATATGGTAATGACAGAGGAAAAGAAAGTGAGAAACTCACCAGTATCTTCATCAATGGTGAATATCCCTAGGCCAGAACCGTCCCGTATTGAGTAGCGTATTTCTCCGTCTCTTCCTTTGTCTTCGTCYTGAGCCGTTACTTTCATTACGGATGTCCCAATGAGGACGTCCTCTTTTATAAATCCTTTATCCACAAACGAGGGGAACCACGGGCGATACAGATTCTCGTTTACGTCCACTACATCCACCTCAATAAAGCACGTCGACGATAAAGACATGGGCTTCCCTTTGTCCTTGGCTTTCGCCGTGAGATTGTACACCTGCTTTTTCTCRTAATCCAGATTCTGCAGGATGCGTACCGCGCCGCTGACTTTGTCCACATCGAAGTTGCCGTCCCCGTTATCGATGAGGCTGTACCGTACCTGACTGAACAGCCCGACATCCGGGTCGTGAGCCTCCAGCCACATAATCACAGTGCCGATCGGGAGGTCCTCCCTCACTTTCACGCTGTAATTTGACGGGATGAATTTGGGAGGATTGTCATTGACGTCCTCGAGAATGACCTTTAGCAACACTGTAGACACGAGTTGAGGTTCATTAACGGCCTGGTCACGTGCAGCGATCTTCAGAATGTAAACCGGGTGCACCTCGCGATTCAGCGGCTTTTTCACCGTCACTACTCCAGTCAGCTCATCAATGGCAAACTGGTCAGTGTCGGCCACAATCGAATACCTGATTACTCCGTTATCTCCCTGGTCCTTATCGGTGGAATCCACCTGGACGATTTCAGTGCCCACTGGTGTGTTTTCACTTATTTCCAACGAATATGAGTCTTGCAAGAACTGCGGACTGTTATCGTTAGCATCCAAGATCTTAACGTCTAAAAGACGGGAGGAGGACTTCTGGGGTATTCCTAGATCGTAGACTGTGACGTTMAGTGTGTAGTGGTCCGTCGTTTCCCTGTCCAGTGGAGTGTGAACCAAAAGCCAACCGGTGTTCATATCTACAATGAAACGACTCTCTGTATCTCCTCCTGAAATAACGTACACCAGTTTTCCGTTAAAACCACTGTCTGTGTCGGAGGCGCTTAGATGGACTAYCCTAGCCCCAACTGGAAGGTCCTCTTTGACCTCAATGACACTGGGGAAGGACTCTGCAAACTGAGGAGAGTAGCGGTTAACCGAATGGATGTCCATGAAGTTATCGTCAGGCTCAGTTGGGGCTTGGATCTTAGTGCCATGAAGCAGCTTTTCTGCCAACATGGTAGCAACCCCAGTATCGACGCATTTCACTTGGACAGGCTTGCGAGCTGTGATGACAATGATGTTCATAATCATTGGTTCAGTCTCATGCTCTCCATCACTGGCTCTGATGTGTAAGCTATGGAAGGACACTTTAGCTGCCTCCCCTTCGCTTAGTGTTCGTTTCAAAGAAAGCACACCCGAGTTGGAGTTCAATTCAAAGAGATCAAGATCATTCCCAGCTTTGATGTCGTACCGCACTAGCTGCAATTCGTCAGCATCAATAGCAGACACCGTCGTTATCTGCTCTCCCACGCCATGGTCTCTAGGCACCGTGACTTCACAGTCGACGTTTTCGAATAGAGGCTTATTGTCATTCAGGTTATTCAGTGTGACAGTAACTGATGACTCCACCTCCCGTCGGAAAGGGGTACCCCAGTCTGAAGCCCTAATTTTGAGATTGTAAATCCTTGGCATCAGCTCATAATCCAGCTCCTCTGAGGTGCTGATGACACCAGAGAAGTAGTCGATGACAAACGGCTGCGGGCTCACGTTGGCAATGCTGTAGGTCACATACCCGTTCTCGCCACTGTCTAGATCAGTGGCTTTCACTGCTAACACGTTAGTCCCTACGGGTACATTCTCATCAACGGTGGCCTTGTACGAGGTCTGTTGGAACTCAGGGGCATTATTGTTAACATCTATAATGTCAATGATAACCTTAGTCGCTGCCTTTTTGTCACTGGTAATAACTTGTAGTTCAAATTTTGTGGCATAATCCGCATAGATGGGTCCAGCTGTGGTGATTAAGCCAGTTTCTGGATTAATAGCAAAACGATTCTTCTCTGCCATATATCTGAAAGCATACTTCAACTGTGGATACTTTGGCAAGGCAGTTACCATAGCAACGGGTGTATGGAGAGGGGCAAACTCACTGAGATTGACCCTATAAACAGCTTGTTCGAATTTAGGGGGGCCCACTTTAAACTGAGGGGATGTTACATGTACCACTTTCGCTGAGGAAAACTGTGGGGGGCTTCCTTTGTCCTTGGCCTGTAACGTGAGGTTGTATCCGAARGTCTGGGTGTCCCAGTCTACATCCTTGACAGCTTTGATTTTGTACTCCTTGCTCCCGGGACTAGTTCTCATGGCCTTAAACTGCTGGAGGGGGTCGCCCGCCACCACGCTCAACGACGCGATCTCCCCGTTTGGTCCYTGGTCGTTGTCCTCGACGGTCACTATGGCRTAGGTGGGGTCGCGGTCGGCGCCCGAGGGCGCCAGGGTGACGGCGGTGATGACAGGCGCGTGCTCGTTGGCCTGCTCCACCCTCACCGTCAGCYTGGCCATGCTACTGAAGCCGCTGCTCCCGTASAGCTTCATGCCTCGGTCCACSGCCAGGATCTCCAGGTCATACAGCTTGGTCTCAGAGTGATCCAGCTTGCCCGTCAGCGTCACCACCCCGCTTGTGGGGTGGACGGCGAACATATCTGTCCACTCCCGGAAGCTGTAGTAGTACTCSCCGTTCGTCCCRATGTCGGCRTCCGTGGCTGTGACCTTGGCCACRCTGGTCCGTATGGCCGTGTTCTCGAGCAGMGAGATGCTGTAGGAGGTGGGAGAGAAMAGAGGCCTCAGGTCGTTGGTGTCCTGGACCTGGACCTTGACTCGGGTGCGAGCCTCGACGTCGGTGCCCCTCTCCACAGCTTTGACAGTGAGCAAGTAGTGGTCTTTGACCTCCCGGTTCAGAATGGCAGTGCTGCCTCCTTTGGTCCTTATCCTCAGGAAACTAAAGTCTCCCAGGACGTAGTCCTCTGCTTTGAAAAGGTTCTCATTGTCTCCTGACACTATTTTGTACCGTATCTCCCAGGTGGGGTCTGTGATGTAGATGCCCATCTTCGCATGACTCTCCAAGTAGGTCTTAGCAGCAGAGTTCTCGTATATGGTGGCATTGTAAACAGAGTGAGTGAACTGCAGGACCAATGCCTTCTCCGTCCTTTGGTTCCCTGTGCAGCCGCAGAGGAGCTGCAGGAGCAGCACGAGCAGTGAAGTCAAGTATTTCCCCATTTTCGTACCGTGTTCTCTACCAAWCCACCTGGAGACACACAAAACAGAAGGTTAGAATCAAGCTAAAAAAAATCAACATAAAATTCAAGATTTAATACATTTTTCAGAAAATCTCAATAGGGATGGATCAGTGCTTTAATTTAAGAGCATAATAAAATATGTCTTTATGCTAACAAGCAAACGGGCTAAATGTTGAACCTTCCTCGGAGAATTGTGGTTTTACAGTGGCACGGTGGACGGCTGCTGTTAATATCTGCTTGACAAAGGTCTCTAACCTTACTCCTCTCTTTACTGTGAGCCTCAATGGACTCCTTTAAATGGCATGACAAATGATGGTCAGGCTGATGAATGGGTGTTATGTTAGAGGGGAAGAGGGAGAAAAGATATAGGCCAAATAACTTGTTTATCTTCGCCGGCATTACTCTTAATATTTCGGCAACAGGTTTAACAGAAAAGATACWCYRCGTAAATAAGTTTAACTGTTTCAAAGCACAATTCAGAGACTAGTCTCTTCACTTCAGAACATATACTCATTTAATTCAACCCTCTATGTAGAAATGATGACGGAGGTCATTGKTAGTGACAAAATAGCTGTACGGCGTTCAAGTCTCACTTATTCCATTGCAGGTCAAGCGAAARCGGACTTCAAAGCTATGATAAGCAGATTTCGCAATTCCTTCTATCAGCCTTAAATTGCACATCTTCGAAATGCTTTGATCTACATGACATTGKAAAAATAGCTCAAGCAGATACATTACACGGAGAAAGGATTGGAAATGGTGGAAAAGTGGTACTGTCCTCGCATAACTAGATATGCAAACKGACTCAAAATAGATGGTCTAACACGAAAGGAAGTGACATTCAGGCATACAGGTTTGTGCTCATATTGGATTTCACATGTATATTATAAGTACATCATTRTGCCTGGAAATAGTGTATGATGAAAACAACTSAATTCTAGCCAGAAAAGCTGTTTCTATACTGGCTCTGGGGCCTTAGTTCCTGAGCTTGGCTACTTTCTGTCTAGTAGGCTGTGCTATAATAAACACAGTGCTGCTCTTTGGGCTTTTAAAGGGTTGCCATCTGGAAAAGCACATCCCAGCCTAATGACGGACACTGTTGTCCAGCTGCCTTAGATCATGCTGAATGTATGTAGGCAATAGACTACATCTATACATTTTATGGGGCTAGTAGCATAATGCATGCATGAGAACTTTCAACAAGAAAAAAGTATGCCTTGAGGATATATTTTTTCCCCCCTGAGGATTAGGTTAACTATTCATGTCTTCAGTGTAGGGCTTTATGGCACGGTCATATCAGGTTAGTAAGCAATCRTAAGTCAAATAAATACATGTACAATGTTTTTTTTTAACTAAGTCTGTATACACATCCAGGATTTTTCAACTGCTGAACTAGGCTATTCCTGGCAAATCAAAGAATGAAAAAAAAAAAAATGATATTTACATGTTATGTATAATAATGAACTTTTTTGCAGAATTCATATTCTTGGAAGATGGCAAAAGACAAAAACTAAACAGCTTCGTGAAAATCATTGCTTGCTGTCTGTTGTTTAATTGTCCAACACATCCACCAACGGTCACCATTCCTATTCATTTCACGTAGACACCGCAGCCGTGCGGGAGCCAGATGTATGGATTGTTTAAAGAAATGGCAACAATGACCGAACCGCCAACACAACACAATGTGTAAAACAATTCCCACAAATAAACAAAAGGCGTAAAACAGTGACCAACTTCCAAAGTCTCTCATTTCGATAGTAGCCGATTTAATAGCTTTCCTAAACACTTTAAAACGTTAAACTTCACTGGAGGAAGGAAAGGGCTCTGATTTCAGTCCACTGCTCGAGCGCCACTGACAGAACTAGTCCGGTCGGACTATCTCAACTTTTAACTCCGATTCACAAACCACACAAACAACTTAATTATTCACAGGAAAAGTGCTACAACAAATAGATCACATTACATACCTATTGCCTCATTAACGGCGTGGATTTGGCGGTTTTTCATGTAGTTTGTAAGGTACGAATGTCTGCATGGTAACTACGTGGACTTCACTCTCCGCGACTCTATCCACTTTCCACTTCTTCTCGTTGCTCCCTTTCTTCCACACTGAATTCGCCTAGTATCTCTCCGCGTTGCGCACGCCCGGATCTACTTTTCTGGCATGAAGATAAAACAACCAGCTCGCTCCCCCGCTTTAAGAACCGAGATAACGGTTAACTTTGATCGGCTATATTCCCTAATCTAATTTCAATGATTTATTCCTTCCTAGGCTATAATTACTATTTTGTATTTTTGTGTAACCTTTATTTAACTAGGCAAGTCAGTTAAGAACAATWTCTTATTTACAGTGACGGCCAAACCCGGACGACGCTGGGCCAATTGTGCGCCACCCTATGGGACTCCCAATCACTGCCGGATGTGATGCAGGCTGGATATAATAATAGGCAAATCATATAAAATAGGATTTCATAGGGAAAAGTCATGCCAATACCTATGCACTATTATCCTATATGATTGCATGTTACATGCATCCATAAAGTGAACATTACACTTCATTACAATTCCCCCAATGTAGGCTTACAATGTTTTGGCACATTTACGCACGGTGCCAATAGTGTTTATGAGATAATCCARGCAAATTGAAATCGTTTTTTGGGTGTAGGTTTGATTTTTTTAAATCCCGCTTGTGTGAATGGTGTTCCTATTAATGTAAACAATGGCCTATACAGTWGTGAGGTTCAAATAGCCTACAACRTTTTATTATGAGCCTAAGTGGGGRAAAAGTGTTTTCCTATTTACAACCTCAAATTGAATTTCGATGTGTGCAACGAGAGGCAGTGCACATGTACACGCATGGTATTCAAAAAGTATCTTCATGTTGGAATATTCGTTGTAATAACTGTGCAATAATATCTTATTCCCAAATTCGTGCGCATGGGAGTGTGACCGATATGCGATTGATGGCGCTCTCTCACTATTGTTCAGGCTATTTTCTCTCCAAAGCACTGCGCTCTGGACRGCACATGCTGCTGCTCACCCATAACTTTATAGTCTGTGTGTGTGCGTGCGTGCGTGCGTGTGTGTGCGTGCGTGAGTGCGTGGGTGTAGTGAGAGTGGAATCTTGGAGATTGTGAAGCATAGGCTACCAGTAAAATGTACTATTAAAGCCTCCTCGGAAGTTTATCATGTCAATAATGTTGATGATGATCATTATGAAAGACTCCTGCTATTTTCAATTGTTTTATGCAATACATTATCGTTACTCTATCAGTGTAAAGCAATGCTATTTYCTAGATTACTTACCAGACGAGCTGGATGACGCCGACTCTCCAAAGTTCTGTTCAGATAAATCCCAGAAAATGTTGCCAAATTTTGTTTGAGAGCATGTCGCAGAAAACGATAAAGTGACACACAGGAACCAATCCGACACCGGTTATTCCACATTATTTACATTTTCAACGCCTCYGAAATCCGTAAAAGCCACATTTTCATCAAGCGTGTATGGCACTTTGGAGTCCACAACCGTTCATCTGCGTGCACTTCGGCTGCTACATCGGTTTAACAGCAGTAGCCTACTGTTTCTACCGGGATGCCTCGGTTTTAGGATGCGGTGACGTAACGAAGCTCACACGCCTTCGTTGCTCTCCTTGCTGATTCCCATGCAAGTTCAACTTGAAAGCAAAGCGACTAGGAGTCTGAAAGAATAAAATAGCCAACAGGATTCCCTCGTTGGTAATGCTCAGTTGCTTTGCTACAGGACCAGAACAATTACTTCCCATGTTGAAAATAAACGACGGTTGTGTAGGCTATCATTTATGTTATATGGTTGTATAAGGCTGCACATTTCTGCATGAACTCATAAAATGACTGTAAAATGCAATCTATGGAAAATAGGTTAAAACCCCTTTATATATAGGGTCAACATGCATGAAAGTGGAAAACCCAAACACAGACTACTCTTCCACCATGCAGTCACAGCCACATACCAGAAGTTAACCCCATGCTGTGTGCAGGTCGGCCACAAACTAACACACCCTCGAGTGCACGTTTGAGTGTGATGCGAACCAGTCATCCGGTGCGTGCTGATCCCTGTCCTATGTCCATTCACCAATACCTCATTAAAGTCAAATTTGCCCAGAGTCTGTGTAAAAACAGGCATGTGCTCCTTCTGTTGTGTGAGGTTCTGGGGTGTTCTCTTTCTGTCTCTCTCTCAGAAACATGTGTTTACATTGCCATAGCAATTGAAATAAACAATAAACTAAAGTGAGAAGGCACAAAACAACATTAACCCCAAAATATTATAATTTAACAGTAAATATGTCAGTGTTCGGCCTGTATTATCACCTATGTACAGTGTTTTAGCAATGTGAAAATAGTTGTAGTATGAATAGTAGGGGAAGATAATATTGGGGGTATTTACAATGCTGTTTGTGCTCCACTGGTTGCCCTTTTCACATGGCAACGGCCACAAATCTTGTTGCTCTGATTGCACACTGCTCTCTCTCTTTGTGTGTGTGTGTGTGTGTGTGTGTGTGTGTGTGTGTGTGTGTGTGTGTGTGTGTGTGTGTGTGTGTGTGTGTGTGTGTGTGTGTAAGCCCATCCATGCACCCACTACAGGGGCTTTTCATTGTTGCGACATTTCATTGTTGCGGGCTGCTGGAGGTGCATTGGGTTGAAGTTAGCTACGTCTAGGATCAGATTATCCGTCCCCAATCCGAACCATGACTATTAAATGGAGGAGTGACGATCAGCTTGTAGGGGTAATATTTGTTATCTCCATTGGGGTTTCAGCCTCCATTCTTTGTCAAGCCACAGTATGAGGTGTTATGGGAAAGATGGAGTAGCAGTGGTTTAGCCTCGAGCTGTAGATATACAGGGTTGAGCAAACTGGGTTTGAGATGTTGAATTTGAATGGGCACCATGTTGGCGCCAAAGGTTGCATTAACTCAAAACAGAATGACTGTTAAAATGTTGTTCTTATGGGATATTTGAAGCTRCCATGACTTCGGTCAAAGGGGGTTGGGTTGAATGCAGAAGACCCATTTCAGTTGAATGCATTCAGTTGTACAACTGACTAGGTGTCCCCCTTTCCCTTACCCATCATGAGAGTAATCAAACTTTTGTGGTGTCGTGAAAAAGGAAGACTGACGGTTGGCTATTGACAGACATGTCATAGGGATTAAAACAAGGACTCGAGAATAGTTGTGGTTAGGGTGCTCAAACTCCACTTTAACTTCTGCCTTAAGTTGTAGTACAAACCCTCTAGCTTGTCACTCGACACGGACCATGACAAGGTAGCTCTTACCACGCCTTCAGCAATGTACTTATTCCCTGTGATTTGTGTCTCCTAGCTAAAAAAAAAAGAAAATCGATTCAAATTGTATTTGTCAAATGCACCGAATGTCACAGGTGTAGACCTTACCGTGAAATGCCTATGCAGTTTTAGGAAAATAGAGTTAAAAATTCAAAAGGCACTCGCACATCGGAGCTATCTTTTTTGCAGGTGTAAGGTAACAGTTGAATAATATGAGAAAAAAGAAGAGAAACCCGCACACTGCTCTTGATGGTATCGCTGCTCTTTAATAATACGCTTCATGTATCGGCCTCAAGGCCTTCGTCAGAGCTTTAAAGAYCAGCAGYGATACCATCAAGAGCAGTGTGCGGGTTTCTCCTTTTTTCTCAGGAAAATAGAGTTAAGAAAATATTGACTAAATAAACAGAATAAAACAACAATAATGAGGCTACATACAGGGGGTGCCGGTACCGAGTCAATGTCCTGGGGTACAGGTTAGTCGAGGTAATGTGTACATGTAGGTAGGGGTAAAGTGACTATGCATAGATAATAAACAGCGAGTWGCAGCAGTGTAAAAACAAAGGGGGGGATGTCAATGCAAATAGTCTGGGTGGCCATTTGATTCATTGTTCAGCAGTCTTAGTATGGCTTGGGGGTAGAAGCTGTTAAGGAGGCTTTTGGAAATAGACTTGGCGCTCCGGTACCACTTGCCGTGCGGTAGCAGACAGAACAGTATATGACTTGGGTGACTGGAGTCTTTGACAATATTTTGGGCCTTCCTCTGACACTGTATAGTACAGTATATACAGTGGGGCMAAAAARTWTTTAGTCAGCCACCAATTGTGCAAGTTCTCCCACTTAAAAAGATGAGAGAGGCCTGTAATTTTCATCATAGGTACACTTCAACTATGACAGACAAAATGAAGAAAACAAATCAGAAAATCTCACATCTGTTAGGATTTTTAAATTATTTTTTGCAAATTATGGTGGAAAATAAGTATTTGGTCAATAACAAAGTTTATTCTCAATACTTTGTTATATACCCTTTGTTGGCAATGACAGAGGTCAAACGTTTTCTGTAAGTCTTCACAAGGTTTTTCACACACTGTTGCTGGTATTTTGGCCCATTCTCCATGCAGATCTCCTCTAGAGCAGTGATGTTTTGGGGCTGTTGCTGGGCAACACGGACTTTCAACTCCCTCCAAAGATTTTCTATGGGGTTGAGATCTGGAGACTGGCTAGGCCACTCAGGACCTTGAAATGCTTCTTACGAAGCCACTCCTTCGTTGCCGGGGCGGTGTGTTTGGGATCATTGTCATGCTGAAAGACCCAGCCACGTTTCATCTCAATGCCCTTGCTGATGAAGGAGGTTTTCACTCAAAATCTCACAATACATGGCCCCATTCATTCTTTCCTTTACACGGATCAGTCGTCCTGGTCCTTTGCAGAAAAAACAGCCCCAAAGCATGATGTTTTCCACTCCCATGCTTCACAGTAGGTATGGTGTTCTTTGGATGCACTCAGCATTCTTTGTCCTCCCAAACACGACGAGTTTAGTTTTTACCCAAAAGTTTCTATTTTGGTTTCATCTGACCATATGACATTTTCCAATCTTTTCTGGATCATCCAAATGCTCTCTAGCAAACTTCAGACGGGCCTGGACATGTACTGGCTTAAGCAGGGGGACAAGTCTGGCACTGCAGGATTTGAGTCCCTGGCGGCGTAGTGTGTTACTGATGGTAGCTTTGTTACTTTGGTCCCAGCTCTCTGCAGGTCATTCACTAGGTCATTCACCACCGATTTTTGCTCACCGTTCTTGTGATCATTTTGAGACCCCACGGGGTGAGATCCTGCGTGGAGCCCCAGATCGAGGGAGATTATCAGTGGTCTTGTATGTCTTCCATTTCCTAAATAATTGCTCCCACAGTTTGATTCTTCAAACCCAAGCTGCTTACCTATTGCAGATTCAGTCTCCCAGCCTGTGCAGGTCTACAATTTTGTTTCTGGTGTCCTTTGACAGCTCTTTGGTCTTGGCCATAGTGGAGTTTGGAGTGTGACTGTTTGAGGTTGTGGACAGGTGTCTTTTATACTGATAACAAGTTCAAACAGGTGCCATTAATACAGGTAACGAGTGGAGGACAGAGAGCCTCTTAAAGAAGAAGTTACAGGTCTGTGAGAGCCCAGAAATCTTGCTTGTTGTAGGTGACCGAAATACTTATTTTCCACCATAATTTGCAAATAAATTCATAAAAAAATCCTACAATGGATTTTCTGCGATTTTTTTCTCATTTTGTCTGTCATAGTTGAAGTGTACCTATGCTGAAAATTACAGCCTCTCTCATCTTTTTAAGTGGGATGAACTTGCACACTTGGTGGCTGACTAATACTTTTTTGCGCCACCTGTTAGGTCCTGGATGGCAGGATGGGCTTTTGATGGCTTGCCCCCACAGTGATGTACTGGGCTCTCCAGACTAACCTCTGCATGAATAACCTCTGTAGTGCCTTACGGTTGGATGCCGAGCAGTTGTCATACCAGGCTGTGATGCAACCGGTCAGGATGCTCTCGATGGTACAGTTGTAGAAGGTTTCGAAGATCTGGGTACCCATGCCAAATCTTTTCAGTCTCCTGAGGGGGAAAAGGCATTGTCGTGCCCTCTTCGTGACTTTCTTGGTGTGTTTGGACCATTATAGACTTCCAAGATGGCGTAGCAGTGGGATGTCTGTTTTGATTGTCTTGTCCCATCCCTTGTATATATCGTTTTTCATCGTATATATTTCGTATATATTTTTAATATTGTTAATCTCAATTTCCATCAACTGATTTTCCATCAATTTCCATCTATTTCCACATACTCTCCTGCAACCCGCCTTACCCAATGTGGTATGGATCTGCAATTTTTATTTATTTTAGAACCGGAACCCCCTTCAAAAGCTAGCCAGATAACTAGCTACTTGGCTAGTAGTCAGCCACTGCTAACGGTCATCACCGTTAACTCGGACATCTGCCAGCCTCAGCCAGGTCAACTCCTGCCAGCCTGCACAGCGCGATATCAACCTAGAGCATATCGGACTGCTTTTCTCTACCACATCTCAGGATTCCTACCGCGAGCTCTGAACCTTTACTCTGGATCATCACAGCTAGCTAGCTGCTATCCGAGTGGCTATTCCTGGCTAAGGTCTCCGTCCTGAAGCAGGCACCAGTTAGCCTGGAGCTAGCCTCGAGCTAAGCCCATCTCCCAGCTAGCCGAAGAGATCCATCAGATAATTCCTGGGCTTCAATACCTCTTTTGCCAATTGGCCTGGACCCTTTGCTGCCAACACGGAGCCTCGCCGATCCATCACGACAGGTCTGTCGACGTAACCATCCGAGGGGGTTTCAACAGGCTCTCCCGTTGCGACGTCCCCTTGAGGCCCATCTGCTCGCCTGCTAGCCCCGGCCTGCTAGCTGTCTAAATCGCCGGGCCTCCAGCTCGCCTAGCTACTCACTGGATCCTATGATCACTCGGCTACATATGCCTCTCCCTAATGTCAATATGCCTAGTCTATTGCTGTTTTGGTTAGTCATTTTTGTCTGATTTCACGGTAGAGCCTCCATCCCTGCTCAATATGCCTAAGCTGGCCCTTTTGTTCCACCCCCCACACATGCGGTGACCGCACCTGGCTTAAATGGTGCCTCTAGAGACAAAACCTCTCTCATAGTCACKCAATGCTTAGGCTTACCTCCACTGTACTCACATCTTACCATACCCTTGTCTGTACATTATACCTTGAATCTTTTATTCCGCACCCAGAAACCTGCTCCTTACACTTTCTGTTCCGAAYGCACTAGACGGCCAGTTCTTTTAGCCTTTAGCCGTACAACTCCTCCTCTGTTCCTCTGGTGATGTAGAGGTTAACCCAGGCCCTGCAGCCCCCAGCATCACTCCCATTCCCCAGGCACTCTCATTTGTTGACTTCTGTAACTGTAAAAGCATTGGTTTCATGCATGTTAACATTAGAAGCCTCCTCCCTAAGTTTGTTTTATTCACTGCTTTAGCACACTCCGCCAACCCAGATGTCCTAACCGTGTCTGAATCCTAGCTTAGGAAGTCCACCAAAAATCCAGAAATGTACATCCCAAACTATAACATTTTCCGACAAGATCAAACTGCCAAAGGGGGCTGAGTTGCAATCTAAGTCTCTCACCGTTGCCCCTTGTTATAGACAGCCTCCAGCTTTGACCTGGACACCATATGTGAATTGATCGCCCCCCATCCATATTTCAGAGTTTGTACTGTTAAGTGACCTAAACTGGGACATGCTTAACACCCCGGCAATCCTACAATCTAAGCTAGATGCCCTCAATCTCACACAAATTATCAAGGAACCTACCAGGTACAACACTAAATCCGTAACCATGGGCACCCTCTTAGATATCATCCTGACCAACTTGCCCTCTAAATACACCTCTGCTGTCTTCAACCAGGATCTCAGCAACCACTGCCTCAAAGCCTGCGTGCGCAATGGGTCCGCGGTCAAACGACCACCCCTCATCACTGTCAAACGCTCCCTAAAACACTWMAGCGAGCAGGCTTTTCTAATCGACCTGGCCCGGGTATTCTGGAAGAATATTGACCTCATTCCTTCAGTAGAGGATGCCTGGTTGCTCTTYAAAAGTGCTTTCCTCTCCATTTKAAATAATCATGCCCCATTCAAAAAATGTAGAACTAAGAACAGATATAGCCCTTGGTTCACCCCAGACTTGAACAAAACATCCTGTGGCGTTCTGCATTAGTATCAAATAGCCCCGCGATATGCATCTTTTCAGGGAAGTCAGGAACCAATATACTCAGTCAGTTAGGAAAGCTAAGGATAGCTTTTCAAACAGAAATTTGCTTCCTGTAGCACTA
>NC_036873.1:5774217-5777079 GCF_002910315.2 Salvelinus sp. IW2-2015
GCAAAAATCTCTGAAGCTGGAGTCTTATATCTCCCTCTGTAACTTTAAGCATCAGCTGTCAGAGCAGGTTACCGATCGCTGCAGCTGTACACAGCCAATCTGTAAATAGCACACCCAATTACCTCATCCCCATATTATTACTTACCCTCTTGCTCTTTTGCAGCCCAGTATCTCTACCTGCACATCTATCACTCCAGTATTAATGCAGTATTAMATTGTAATTATTTTCACCTCTATGGCCTATTTGTTGCCTACCTCCCTACTCTTCTACATTTGCACACAMTGTACATAGATTTTTACATTTTTATTTTMTTTTGTGTTATTGACTGTACGTTTGTTTATGTGTAACCCTGTGTTGCTGTTTTTGTCGCACTGCTTTGCTTTATCTTGGCCAGGTCGCAGTCTCAAATGGCCTACCTGGTTAAATGAAGRTGAAATATATMTACTGTATATATTTTTTWATGATAGTTTGACGKTGATGTGGACACCAAGGAACTTGAAACTGTCAACACGCTCCACTACAGCCCAGTTGATGGGAATGGGGGTGTGTTCGGCCCTCCTTTTCCTGTAGTCCACGATCATCTCCTTTGTCTGGCTCTTGTTGAGGGAGAGGTTGTTGTCCTGGCACCACACTGCCAGGTCTCTGACCTCCTCCYTATAGGCTGTCTCATCGTGATCAGGCCTACCACCGTTGTGTCGTCAGCAAACGTATTGATGGTGTTGGGTTCGTGCTTGGCCATGCAGTCGTGGGTGAACAGGGAGTACAGGAGGGCAGTAAGCACGCATCCCTGAGGGGCCCCCGTGTTGAKGATCAGCGTGACAGATGTGTTGTTGCCTACCCTTACCACCATGGGGAGGCCCGTCAGGAAGTCCAGAATCCAGTTGCAGAGGGAGGTGTTTCGTCCCATGGTCCTTAGCTTAGTGATGAGCTTTGTGCGCACTATGGTGTTGAATGCTGTGCTATAGTCAATGAACAGCATTCTCACATAGGTGTTCCTTTTGTCCAGGTGAGAAAGGGTAGAGTGGAGTGCGTTTGAGATTACGTCATCTGTGGATCTGTTGGGGCAGTACGCAAATTGGAGTAGGTCTAGGGTTTCTGGGATGATGGTGTTGATATGAGCCGTGACCAGCCTTTCAAAGCCCTTCATTGCTACAGACGTGAGTGCAACGGGGCGGTAGTCATTTAGGCAGGTTACCTTCACTTTTTTGGGCACAGGGACAATGGTGGTCTGCTTGAAACATGTTTGTTTTACTGACTCAGTCAGGTTGAGGTTGAGAATGTCAATGAAGACACTTGCCAGTTGGTCCGCTTATGCTCTGAGTACACGTTYTGGTAATCCGTCTGGCCCCGCGGCCTTGTGAATGTTGACCTGTTTAAAGGTCTTGCTCACATTGGCTACGGAGAGCATGATCACACAGTCGTCCGGGAACAGCTGGTRCTCTCATCCATGCTTCAGTGTTGCTTGCCTCGAAGCGAAATTAAATGCATCATATAGTTGTTGGTAGGAGAGCCTCACTGGGCAGCTCGCAGCTTGTTTCCTTAGATATGTAATAGTTCACACCTGATCGCAGCTCAGAGCACGGTGTGTAGAGATCAATTCTTATTACTGTACTAGTTCACAACTCTTGGACCTATTGTTTTGATGGTTTGTCTGAGAGGCATAACGGATCTTTCTATAAGCTCCGGATTCAGTAGTCCCACTCTATGAAAGCAGGAAGCTTCAGCCTTTAGCTCAGTGCGCAGGATGTTTAGCTTTATCCCCATGGTATTCTAAGGTTTGAATATGTGTAACGTACAATCACGTGGGGACGACGTGTCGCATGCACTTATTGATGAAGCCGGTGACTGCTGGTGGTAAACTCTTCATTGCCATTCGGTGAATCCCGGAACATATTTCCAGTCTGTGCTAGCAAAACAGTCCTGTAATGCTATCAACACGTCATGCTGACACCTCCGTATGAGCGAGTGCACTGGTACATCCTGCTTAAAGTTTTTGATTGTAAGCAGGAGTCAGGGAGATGGATTAAAAAAATGTCCAGAAAATTTTCAAATGGCGGCGCGAGGGAGAGCTTCTTATATGCATTCTCTGTGTGTAGTAGATGGTCTACGAGTTTCTTTTTTTGGCTTGCACGGTTGAATGCTGGTAGAAATACAGGTTAAAACTGAATTTAAGTTTGCCTGCATTAAAGTCTCTCGGCTTACTAAAGGAGCTGCCCACTTCTGGATGAGTATTTTCTTGTTGCTTATGGCAGTACATCTTGGTTTGAGTGCGGTCTTTAGTGCCAAGCGTCGGTTTTGTGGTGGTAAAATAGAGGTATGAAAATATGATTGGTAGAGTCGAGAACCTTAGATAGCGGTAGACCACACTATCTCAGGCAAGCATAACCTCAAGAACTCTTTAATATTAGACATCGGATCCGTGCACCAGCTGTTTATTGAAAAATCGACACAAAACCCCTCGTCTTACCGGACTCCGCTGTTCTGTCCTGTTGATGCAGAAACCAGCCAACTGTAGCATTATCCGTGGTTGTTCGTTCAGCACAATCTGTGAAGCATAGATTACAGTTTTTAAGTCCATTGGTAGGAATCGCTCTTGAACGGAGCTCATCCAGTTTATTTCGCCAAGTGATTGTGTGTTGGCCAATAGAAGGATGTAGAGGCGGGTTACTCACTCGCCACGAATTTCACATGTTACCTGACTTCGCCCCCTGTTATCCTTATTTTCTTCAATGCTAATGACGGGGATTTGGGGCTTGTCTGGAAGCAGCATTATATCTTCGCTGTCGACTCATGAAGAAACATTTTCTTCCAGTTCGAGGTGAGTATCGTGTTCTGAAGATCCCAAAAGATCTTTCGGTCAT
>NC_036873.1:5777104-5792332 GCF_002910315.2 Salvelinus sp. IW2-2015
GAAACACAAGAACTTGAGACCACTGATCAACAGCTCACACTCCAGCCCAGTTGAGTGGGTAATTTTGGGGTTCGATTTCGGCGTCTCCCTCACTTTTCCTGTAGTCCACGACATCTCCTTTGTCTGGCTCTTGTTGAGGAGAGGTTTTGTCCGTCGGCCCACCACATCCTTCATACCTGCATCCAAGCGGGGTTTTCCCCTCGGTCTTGCCGGACACTGCTCTCCTAGGATGGTCTGGTCTCACTCGTGACCTCAGGTACCTATCACCGGTGGGGTGATCGTTCTAGCAAACGTAATAGATTGAGTTGGTAGCTAGCATGCAGACCTGCCACACAGCAGTTGATGGGCAGTAAAGTTCATTCGCGATCCGTGGAGCGGGCCCCGTGTTGGAATGGATCAGCGTGACAGATGTGAGGCTACCCTTACACCATGGGGAGGCCCGTCAGGAAGTCCAGAATCAGTTGGCAGAGGGAGGTGGTGTTCGTCCCATGGTTCGGTCTAGCGTTACGTTGATGAGGGGCTTCTGTGCGACACTATGGGTTTGAATGCTGTAGCTATAGTCAAATGAACAGCATTCTCAACATAGGTGTACTCTTTTGTCGTCAGGGAGAAGCGGTAGTGTGGAGTGCGTTAGAGATTATCGTCGATCTGCTGGACTGCTGTTGGTCGGCAGTATCCAACATTGGAAGTAGGTCTAGGAGTTCTGGGATGAATGGTGTTGATATGAGCGTCGACAGCCTTTCAAACCCTTTATTGCATACAGACGCCCGCCTGAGTGCAACGGCGGACCCAAGAGGAGTTACCTTTCACTACTTTTTCGGACATGGGGTGTCTGACTTGCCAAAGCATGTTGATCATTGATACTGCAGTCAGTCATTCATGGTGGAGAACTGTCAATGAATGGAAAAATCACTTGCCAGGGGTCTGGCAGCTGCCTTAATGCCTGAGGGATATCACCGTTAGGTCAATTAACCGTTGGCTGGTTACCGTTCGGGGGTTCGCATCAATCCCCTTGAATGTTTGTGACCGCCCACCCCAGTCCACTTCGCACACCATAGCACGAGAAGCATTGACACATCCATGTACGTGCGCGGCAGGGAACGACAGCTGTACCAACATCTCCTCAGTGCGTGCTTAGCCACGAAGCGAAATTAAATTGCCATAGTTGATTGGTAGAGAGGCCTCACTGGGACACTCGCAGCTTGTTTCTGATAGTCTGAATATGCACAGCCTGCATGACAAGGTCAGAGCACGGTGTGAGTAGGATTCAATTCTTAACTGTGACATAGATCACAACCTTGTTTGCCTTTTGCTGTATGGTTTGTCTGAGAGCATAAACGGATCTTTCTTATAAGCATCCGGATCAGTGTCCCACTCCTTGAAAAGCAAGGAGCTGTCTAGCCTTTATGCTCAGTGCCGCAGATGTTTAAGCCTGTTATTCCACATATTGTCTGGTTGGAATATGTTAACCGTGACAATCACTGGTGGGGACGATCGTGTGCCATGGCACTTATTGATGAAGCGGTGACTGCGGTGGTAAACCTCTCATTGCATTTGGATGAATCCCGGAACATATTCCAGTCTGTGCTAGCAAAACAGTCCCTGTAGAGACATCCACGTCAAATTCTGACACCTCCGCATGAGCGAGTGCACTGGTACATCCTGCTTAAAGTTTTTACGTTGTAAGCAGGAGTCAGGAAGATAGGTATCTATGGTCAGATTTGTCCAGAGTCCGGGCCCTATGACGGGGACTTTAATGCAGGCCAAACTTAAATTTGTTTTTACCCTAGTTGTCCTAACCAACATAAAATTTTCGTCCAGTTCGAGGTAGTAATCGCTGTTCTGATTACCATAAAGATATTTTCGGTCATAAGAGACGGTAACATCAACATTAAGTACAAAATAAACAATGCGAAAATACACACTAAATAGCACAATTGGTTAGGAGCCCGTAAAACGGCAGCCATCCCCTCCGACAGCATTTTTTCCTRCTACATCCCAAATGGAACCCTATTCCCTACAAAGTGCACTACTTCTGACCAAAAGTAGGGCACTTTATGGGGGAAAGGGTACCATTTGGGACATTGCTCTTGACTCCTATAAAACAATGGAATCTGAACCCAAAGGCTCAATACCAGTAAGAGGGGTGATTGAGTTATATTCGCTAAAAGTATAACAAATTGCTAGCATTGTCCCAGCAATGCTTACCCCAAGGCTGATTTCTTGTTTTTGAATCACAAACTATTCCAAAYGTTCTCACAATGTCACACTGTGCATTTTGCACCCCCATCACAATGCAAATGTGTTAGTGTTAAMCTAGTTGTACTTGGTGGGGATTTCAGGCAATTTCATAAGCGTTTATGGGGAATAATAAAAGTGCAACATTTGTCCTCCTGCAGCTAGTGTGAACGACTGCTGTGCGCCAAATACAAATTCCCTCTTCTCCCTTGAGCGAGGCCAGAAGATTAATCCTCATGGTTGGAGCTCTACTTGTAATTACCCACCAAAAATGATAGAACAGAACCGCGCCCTCAAAATTTTAAACAAACTGCTATGAGAGAATTGACAGTCAGGGTATACATTATGCATTATTTTATATCTGTGTCAGACACAACACTGTCCATAGGGTCATTTTGTATGGGGATCACAGCTTGCTTGCTTTAAAGGCCCAATACAGCTGTTTTTATATCAGTATCAAATCATTCCTGGGTAACAATTAAGTACCCTACTATAATACATTTCTATTAAAATGGGAAAAAAWGTTTTTTTTTGCAAAARATATTTSTCAAGCAAACATTTTGCTAAGACTGTCTGGGAGTGGTCTGAGTGGGAGGGGAAAACTAGCTGTTATAGGCAGAGAGGTTTGGAACTCKCTTTGTTATTGGTCTATTAACAAATTTACCGCATGGTGATGTCACCATGGAAAGCCGAAACTGCCGCCCATGCAATACTGCTGATTAGAAGGTCCTGAATAGATAGTATTTTCAACCAGCAACAATCAGGAAATAACACTGATCTAATTTTTGCACACTTTTAAAGTGTTGATTTCATAAACTGTTGTACAATATGATATAAAACACAGGAAAACCACCTTTTGACTGCATTGGGCCTTTAAGCCATGGCAGTGTCTGGAATAATGCACTTCTTCCCACCAGACTTCTTCTATGTCTGTCCGTCTTAGAAATATCCACATATGCTCTCTGAAAAGAAATATATAGCTCACAACCTTTAGATCTGCCAGTTTGACTCATAACAGAAGTTGTTGTTTGATGAAGGCCATTGCCGTTCAGTTGGCTCTGAAAAATAATTGAACATACAATGAAATCTGATCTTAGAATATCTTTGACTCAGAAGTTGTTGTATGTTGAAGATCACTGCTATTCAGTGGACCTCCTACTAGCCAGAAACATTTATCCTGGTTSAACCAGACTGAATGCTGTGAAACAATAGTTAATGCAGTGTTCAGTCTGGTTTACCCAGGCTAAGATAGTGTCCCAGGTGGATCACATTGGAACATAGGATTGGATCCATTAGCTTCATAAACAAGCCGGCGCAGCCTCATTAAACTCTGAAAATGTGTTTTGCGACATACCCCTCTGGCAAACTTGACAGGACCCATCAGACCCTCAACATTTCAGACTATCCACCTGCAAACCAAATGAGTCCAGCCTTCTAAACTACAATATAGATCCTAATTAGCAAATCATCTTTAGCCGCGTGGGGCCTAGTCTTTTTGAGGTATTCTCTGAGGTGCATTGTCATCGGCTCTGCAGAAAGAAAGGAGGTCAGTGGAGGTGAGCCATCAAGCGTGAGGGCAGGAAGAGTTAAACACACAACAGGAGAGATAGAGAGAGAGAGAGTAAGCCCAATTAATTATAAATACTCAAAGAATCAGAAAGACAAAGAGATGGGTGTGGTGTGAAAGGTAATGGGATGAGGGAGGTAGATATAATCACGCTATTATAATAGAGTGTCAATGGAATTCATTGGATCTAATGCAGGTACATTTATTTAAATATGAGAGTGATGGGAGCATAGGATAGCAACTAGCTCACTACATAACATTGTGTATAGTCCTTTAGCATCCAAAGTGACWTACAGTTCATATGACACATATTTAATATACAGTATGTGGCCCATGCCAGAATCAAACCCACAACCCTGGAGTTGCCAGCACCACTCTCTAACCCACTGCACCATTGGAGCCTGCATTCAATATTGGGTAGATTAATGGAATGAATGAGCCGTTATGATCTTAGCTCAACACTGGGAAGGGGAAAAAAGGGGGTACTGTCACGCCCTGACCGTAGAGATCTTTTTATGTCTCTATTTTGGTTTGGTATTTCTTTGTTGTTTGGCCGGGTGTGGTTCTCAATCAGAGGCAGCTGTCTATCGTTGTCTCTGATTGAGAACCATACTTAGGTAGCTTTTCCCACATGGTTTTTGTGGGTAGTTGTTTTCTGTTTTTGTGTCTACACCAGACAGAACTGTTTCGTGTTGTTATATTTAGTTATTTTGTCTCAGTGTTCAGATTTTTTAAATAAATATCATAAACACTTACCACTTAAATATCATGAACACGCTGCGCTWTGGTCCGATCCTTCTTCCTCTTCAGAAGACGACACCCGTTAMATTAAGGTCCTTTGCTGTTCTGAGATTGATTTGCCCTTTCCGTACCAAAGTACGCTCATCTCTGGAATGATGTGTGGTGTGCTTTTAATGAAGCTTTTTTGGTGTGCTTTTAGCACCCGTAAGGGCAGCAAAAGAAGCATCACACAAGTGGGTGCTACACATCGCTTGAGGAGGAGTCATCCAGTCGCTATAGAGGGAGCTGAGGATTTACGAGAACAATGTCTGAGGAGAGGACAACTCCAGCAAGCCAACTCCATTATCACCATCATCCCTACCACTCGGCTGCCAGAAAAACAGATGCCTTCACCAGGAGCAGGCACTCTCTGAAGCTAGTGTTGACATGGACGCTCTCCATTTCTGTTTTCTTCAGCTACTGTTCTTTCTTGTTCATTTTTTGTCTTTATACTGCACTTCCGAATWTAAAGGCGAATTTGTACTTGACAGCCTAACCAATAACACAATCCTTTATGTATTTGACCAGTTATTTTCCCCCTTCAATCCTAATCCCATGGGAATTGCTTTGGGATTATACACAAAATGCACATTTTGGACATGGATTTGCATGTTTGGATTAGTAAAGCCGTGTAATGGATGCTCGTGGTTGTAGAAAAAGTTCCTCCATCTTGTTCTGACACATATTAAAGCGATGCTCGTTTCCTTTTCACAAATTTACATTACTCATTTGCGACTCTGCGGTCACTGATAATTTTGCTTGAGAAAATTTGCTTGGCTCTCTATATCAGGCAGAAWCACATGTCAAAGTCTAGAAGACTCCCAAGTCCACATTTTCTCCATCAGAAGCGAAGCTTCGCACTGCCGCCTCGACGAGCAACTCTCAACAGACATCCGATCCTCTGTGTTCATTCATTTGCATCACAGGATTGAAGAAGTGAGTGTAGAGAGATACAGTGGATTGTGAATTCTTTGAGCCTTTAAGCACCATACATAGCTCCACATATGCAGTTGATTCTCAACCTGCCTACATGTTTCCTTTCACATATCGCAGCAAATGTTGAGTAACAGAACATGATATTCTCTTCTCCTCCTCTTCCACTTCACTCCTCCTTCCTCCTTTTCTTTGACAAAACAAGCCAAACGTACAGTACTCCTCTGGGCGATCATTTATTATGTATCTCCGCACACATTTGCTTATCTAATAGGAGSGTATTGTCTCTGTTATTTAGGAAGCTTAGGGAAGAGAACGCCCCTGGGCCTTGCCTGGTTCTAATCCTCAGATCTGGCCCATGATGTCACATCGCTCCTGGGAATGGGAAGATACTCAGCGGCTCTRGGCGACGACTCTCGTCTCGTAGCTCGACATGGAGAGGCTTTGYGTTCCTTGAAGTTACAGTCTGGATTTCGAAACACAGCGAAAATGGTAGGCCCACCACTTGTTTTTGTATATCACTGAGAGATGGGTCTGGGGAAATGTAACCCCTCTCAAAGAAATAAAGAGCGCSCTAATCCCAAACTGTAGCTTTGAGGCTCGGAGGGAAAAGGCTCTGAATGGCCTTGGCAGAGACAGTACAGATAATGGGTGTTTTAGTACTTAAATGCCTGAAGGGCCAGAAAGTACTACACTCTTGGTTATTCGGCTGTCCCCATAGGAGAACCCTTTTTGGTTCCGGGTAGAACCAAAAAGGGTTATTTTTAAAGGGGACTCCTATAAGGACAGCCCAAGATGCCAGAAGAGCTGGTCCATCTTTAGCCCAGTGGGCCTGTCTAAATTGGGGGTTTTGCACAGAATTATCATATATATTTGGCTAGAATTATTATATATTTGGCATGGGGGTGGCCTCGACGGAAAGAATGGGCCGATGTAGGGGGCCTTGAGAACCAATATGGKCCGGTGTGTTAGAAATTCTTGGGGCCCAGTCTGTCCCTCATTCAGTAGAGTATTTATAAGGATACTCAGTGATGTCTCTACAATAGTGGTCCTTAACAGTAGTAATGCCAGTCAACGGCGTGAGAGTCAGTCGCTTTAAAATGCGTGCAGTGGAGGGGACAAGTCCCAGTATATGACCCAGCGCTAGAAATCACAACGGGGACAGTGAGACAAATCAGTGGAGCAGCATGGAGATGTGTGGCATTCATCAATAATAGATGGTCCTCACTCCCAGCCAGCAGCCAGCACACTGTGGAGACCACAGTACAGTACGCTGAGATGCACAGAGAAATGAATGGGAGTCAGAAGACACACACATACTGCTCTTTCTTGTCTTTTTTTTCTGCCTCTCTCTCTCTCTCTCACACACACACACACACACACACACACACACATACATCTGACACATTCACACACATCTGCTGTTCTGTCGCATGCACCATCCACCCATCTACCTAAAAAAAAATGTTACAATTCTTTCAGATAAATTATAATTAGATCTATTCACATACAAAAGTGTTTTACCTCACATAGCTCAACCATAAGGCCCCAATTCAAATCAACACACAAGCTGTTCCTCTTGCAGACATTGTCATTGTATATTGATGCGACACCACACCTGTGCTTGGCTAAAATACCGTACATGAAGCTGCAGTGTGGTTTTCCTTTATATGCAATTGATTGACTTTAGGCCGTATTGTATTCAATGGTTAATATCAAGGAACTAACTCAAATGTTCAGATGTCAGACAAGATTCACTGAACACCTCCGTTACAATAGGACCACTCCAGCTCAAGCTGCTAAGCAGGCTAAGCCATGCATAATTGCCAACTTGCTCTAATTGTTCTTATGGTTAAACATATGGTAAGACATATTCATATGCAGAATTGAATTGCTCAGAGAACACCCAGAGGGAGCCAATCAAAGCCCAGCGTGAGGGTCAGTGTCCATTATGTGAGAGCACAACTCTAATTAACATTCAGATGTGATCAGACAGCAGGACACKACAGGTTCGATTMATTATTTATTTCATAATAGGCTAAGGTTGCCCCTAGACTCTGATTTTGGGTCAGTTTTGTATTTCCCCTACTAATGGTAAAGGTTTGGATTAGGGGARGGTAATCTGWTCCTAGATCTGTACCTAAGGGAAACKTCACGCCGGAGCATAGAAGTTGCCCATTGATCAGCTAACCATCCCCAAATCCTGATCATAACCATTAGGGGCTAAATGAAAAACTGACCTTATCAGCTTCTAGAAAGCCTAAGTGCAACTTTACCTTACCTAGCAACATTACCTTACCTAGCAACATAACAGCAGACCTCAGTGATTTTTCCATCTGCTGTTCACATCGGAGACGTTAGGGACAACAAACACAGACGGACTCATCTCATATTTATGAGTTAATTGTCTGTTGCTCTTTCTCTCCCTCCATCCATCCATCTCTTCCCGTCATCTCCCTTGTCCGTCGCTCTCTCGTTTAAAACCTTTCAGGACGCTAATGTTATGCGGTTGACATGTGGACTGACAGATTGGAGAGAGAGAGAGAGAGACACTCTGATCCCACACCTGTCTCCCATGTGGCGTCTCCACTATGGACTCCTATTTGCAATTCAGCAGCCATTAAAAATTGCCTTCATCAGTGTTAAACTCCCACACGAGCAAAAATTCACCTGTTTTAGCTGAAAGACGATGCCCAGAGCTTACCGATGATGTTGCACAACAATTTAAGTAAATAAGTCATCATTTTAGTCAAAGTATGATATATTTGGCCTTGAAGTGGGAACTTTGCGGAAATTGGTGACCTGTAAGTTCTTTCTGACTACGTGTCAGTTATAGGGCTGGCTTTAGTTAACCACCTACCTACACATATGTTAGAGCTAACATGTGTGGGCTCCTTACTTCCTGTTTACAACCTGATGCTACTGTGGTCTGCAATGCACTTCGACTGTTGGGAGATGTTGGATGGGCTGACRCCGGTGAAATGGTGACTAACAAAATAGTAGGGATGCACGAYATATYGGTGAACATATCGGATTCGGACGATATTAGCTAAAAATGCCAACATCGGTATCGGCCCGATGTGTAGTTTAACGCCGATGTACAAAACYGATGTCAAAGCTGACGTGCATACGTAATGTTGCCACGTAAAATGTTGCGCTACACGTGCAACACAGCATTCCTAACCTAGCCCACAACGTCTGCTGTGTGGATCGAGCAGTCATCAAGTCGAGCAGTCATTTGAAACAGTAAGAACATTTCAGTGAGACAACTCAAAGGTGAATCCATTAACGCCAAGATAATGGAATTCATTGCCCTTGCCAATCAACCGTTCTCTGTCATGGGTGATGTTGGCTTTCGCCGACTGGTCGAGCACCGGTACACACTACCAAGCACGTTATTTTTCAGATGTTGCCCAACCGGAGTTACACATTGATAGCATCACTGCTATTAGCTTCACAACTGACATTTGGACCAGCGATATCAGCCCCATGAGCATGTGTAACAGTTTAACTTTAGTCCGTCCCCTCGCGCCCCGACCCGGGGGCGAACCAGGGACCCTCTGCACACATCAACAACAGTCACCCACGAAGCATCGTTACCCATCGCTCCACAAAAGCCGCGGCTCTTGCAGAGCAAGGGGAACCACTACTTCAAGGTCTCAGAGCAAGTGACGTCACCGATTGAAAGGCTATTAGCGCGNCTTGCAGAGCAAGGGGAACCACTACTTCAAGGTCTCAGAGCAAGTGACGTCACCGATTGAAAGGCTATTAGCGCGGACCACCGCTAACTAGCTAGCCATTTCACATCCGTTACACTCACCCCCCTTTCCAGCAGCAACCAGTGATCCGGGTCAACAGCATCAATGTAACAGTTTAACTTTATGGCGTCCCCTCGCCCCGACCCGGGCGTGAACCAGGGACCCTCTGCACACATCAACAACAGTCACCCACGAAGTCTCGTTACCCATCGCTCCACAAAAGCCGCGGCCCTTGCAGAGCAAGGGGAACCACTACTTCAAGGTCTCAGAGCAAGTGACGTCACCGATTGAAAGGCTATTAGCACGCACCACCACTAACTAGCTAGTCATTTCACATCCGTTACACATGCTGAGTCTGACAGCACAGKGGGCATTCGAGGATTTCATACTGAGAAAAGTCGTATTGCATGCTCATGAATGTGTTGGTTGTCATACCACTGCTGCCATTTCAATGGCATTTGAGAACATGTTTGAAACTTGAAAACATGAACACACTAGCTAGCTCCATTCGAACAACTGACTCGAGACAATCTCATCAACTGCGCCTGCAGCAGATGTGATACCCTCTGTCATGGCATTGAAACGCCTGCACAAATTCCAGACAGAATGCCACCGAATCGCTTGTTCACAGCCTCTCTTTACTGTGTCGCCACCATGCTCGATGCTATGTACAAGGACCGCTACTTTGATGCAGACAAGAAACAGGGTTTATGTGAAATGTTACATACAGAGCTGGGCAAGATGGAAACGGACACAGTGACAGTGCGCATCGAGGAAGAGAGGCCACGGACAGACAGAGCTGAAACTTCACTGCTTGACATGTATGATGAAATCCTGGTTGAGAATGAAACGACTGAACAAATGAACCACGAAACAGCACAGCAAGTAAGTGAAAGAAATAGGTTTTGATTATGTTTTACTGGTAATGGGGACATACGTAAATGCCAACAAAATAACTTTTTGGTCGGTGTGGTGTGTGTGTAACCTTTATTTAACTAGGCAAGTCAGTTAAGAACAAATTCTTATTTACAATGACGGCTTACCCCGGGCAAACCCGGACGACGCTGGGCCAATTGTGCGCTGYCCTATGAGACTCCCAATCGCGGCCTGGATTTGAACCAGGGACTGTAGTGACGCCTCTTGCATTGAGATGCAGTGTCTTAGACCGCTGCGTCCATGTGTGTGTGTGTTAACTATTTAACTGTACTAGAATACTTAAAAGGCCGGCCACAAATTTTTTTTATGTCAGTTATCGGTATCGTTTTTTTTGGAAAGGAAATATTGGATATCGGTATCGGCCAAAGATGTCATATCAGTGCATCTGATTAGTGGATGAAGTGGATAGGTGAAATGTAAACACAGCTGGGACACCTCGTCGTTTCTGGAGAGATGTGCAGGGCCGCGCTACAGCAAGAGTGTAGCGAGCAAGTAGCAGTTACTCGCTTAATATACACGTTAGGCTGTCTAGCTATCTAGAGCATAGCTAACTGTGCAGTGAAGTAAATCCATACGAAGCAAGTTAATAGTTTGCTCATTGAGTATATCGCTGCTTTTAGCTTTTAGTCTTTAGCTTCACCGGTAAAACTGCATTATTACCACTAAATTCTGTATTCATCCTTGATCATTCAATTCCATTGCAGAAGAGGGAGGAAGAGAGTGGATGGTCCTCCTCCTTTTTGTAGCTGGCTTTGCTGTGATCTGTAGCGATTAGTGAAGAAAGTTACCCTGGCTTTTTGGTTTGTTTACAATTTGCGGAGTGTGGGCTGTGCCAGAGACCATATGGGCTGTGCACACGGAGGAAAGGTGGAAATGTGCATGCACAATTAATCAATATTTATAAGGAGCCAAACGTGAGTGTTTGTAGGGTGGAACTAAACAAGCATTTCCGCACTAGGACTGAAATCCAAACACTATCCCCTCAGTCCTCAAAATAAGTGGACACTTCTGATCATGCCGTCCCTAGGAGGGGTGCGTCACTTGAGTGGGTTGAGTTACTGACGCGATCTTCCTGTCTGGTTTGGCGCCCCCCCTTGGTTTGTGCTGTGGTGGAGATCTTTGTGGGCTATACTCGGCCTTGTCTCAGGATGGTAAGTTGGTGGTTGAAGTTTTCCCTCTAGTGGTGTGGGGGCTGTGCTTTGGCAAAGTGGGTGGGGTTATATCCTTCCTGTTTGGCCCTGTCCGGGGGTATCATCGGATGGGGCCACAGTGTCTCCTGACCCCTCCTGTCTCAGCCTCCAGTATTTATGCTGCAGTAGTTTATGTGTCGGGGGGCTAGGGTCAGTTGGTTATATCTGGAGTACTTCTCCTGTCTTATCCGGTGTCCTGTGTGAATTTAAGTATGCTCTCTCTAATTCTCTCCTTCTTTCTCTCTCTCGGAGGACCTGAGCCCTAGGACCATGCGTCAGGACTACCGGGCATGATGACTCCTTGCTGTCCCCAGTCCACCTGGCCTTGCTGCTGTTCCAGTTTCAACTGTTCTGCCTGCGGCTATGGAACCCTGACCTGTCCACCGGACGTGCTACCTGTCCCAGACCTGCTGTTTTCAACTCTCTAGAGACCGCAGGAGCGGTAGAGATAYTCTTAATGATCGGCTATGAAAAGCCAACTGACATTTACTCCTGATTATTATTTGACCATGCTGGTCATTTATGAACATTTGAACATCTTGGCCATGTTCTGTTATAATCTCCACCCGGCACAGCCAGAAGAGGACTGGCCACCCCTCATAGCCTGGTTCCTCTCTAGGTTTCTTCCTAGGTTTTGGCCTTTCTCGGGAGTTTTTCCTAGCCGCCGTGCTTCTACACCTGCATTGCTTGCTGTTTGGGGTTTTAGGCTGGGTTTCTGTACAGCACTTCGAGATATTAGCTGATGTACGAAGGGCTATATAAAATAAACTTGATTTGATTTGATGACGTATCATGACGTCTAATGAGTATAGACTTGCAAATTCGTCACTCGTTCATCCCGCGATGATTGTGTTTTCAGCCACCGGTATCTCGTGGGTGCTTTATATGCACTACAGTCTACTGATATTAACTATATAATTATTAACATATGCCTACTGTATGATAGCTAGCAAATTAATTAGCTAACTAACGTTAGCCTGCCTATGTTATATCTGCCCCTGCCAAGCCCTCTACTTCTCCTCTTGTGTCTCATCTCTCCCTCTCTCTCTGTGTGGGTGTATCTGATTGTGTGAGTGGAGACAGGTGTGCTGGAGTCAGAGCAGATCCCCACCAGCTGCAACCTGTTTCATAATCAAGACCTCTACAAATACTCAGCCCTGCCACTTCCATGCTGCCAGATCGTAGCCTCTGCTCAGTCAGTCTGCATTTCAAGCCGTTTCTTCCTGCATAGATCTTGTGGTGCCTGTTTTCCCTAGCCTGACGCTGCTTTTCTCTCCACTACAGTTCCGTCCACTCTGACTCTGGTCCCTGTTGCCAGTCAGMATTAGCGCAATGACTGGMAGTCTATGCGTATCTGCTAGCTTGTGCTAATGCTAGTTAGCATTGGATCGCAAAATTACCTCTAACGTCCTTCATACTGGACACAGAGACATAAACATGCTATCCATGAGCTCATCTGACTCCGGGGAAGTAGTTAGAAGGGCCTCATTGGCAAAATCCCGAAGTATCCATTTAAGCTGCTCTGGAGAAGAGCATGTGCTGCTAAATTTATAAAATGTAAAATGCTATATAAACAACAGCATAATAGCGATAAGCTAACCTAATTAAGCTTTCATTTATTTGCCTTCTCTCTTCATGGATGAACGTTGATTGTGTTTTCTCTATGTGCCTAATAAGAATTACCTGAACTGTCAAGCATGCAACCTTCTTCTGACGGCCGAAATCGATACATACATGCCCATGAAACTGCAAACAAACTACTGTTTACTTTACGCTGTAGCATCTCTCACTCAGACAGGTCAATAGACTCCCTGTTACTGATAGGATGAGAGAGCTGGCCCCTGTCCTTTCCACCGCAGATAGATCTAGTGGGGACATCTTTATGTACTGTACTCTCTCTTTACTCTCGCCCGTCTCTCTCTTTCTCTTTCACTATCACACTCTCTCTCTCTTGACCTCTGTCGATCTCAATTAAGCTAGAGAACCTGTTAGTGTGTGTGTGGTGAGTGTGGATGTGTTTGGATGTGTGTGATAAGAGTGTGTTTCACTGCACCCACCCCATCACATGGTTCACCTACAGTATCCTTCCTCAAAGAGACAAGTCCAAACACAGCTTTATCAGGGAACGGGCGGCTCCCCTTTGAAGGCCTAGAGAATGTGCCGGTGCAAAGCAAACTGCCCCCATCTCAAACCTCTCAKGGTTTGTGTACAAAACACCCCAGCTGAGTCACTGTGGGGAAAGTGGTAACAGCGGAAGCCATTGAACTGTGAGGAGAATGATGTGGTAATGGCTGGAGCGGGATAGGTTGAAAGGTATCAACAACATCAAACACATTGTTTCCAGGTATTTGATGTCATTCCATGCGCTCCGTTCCAGCCACTATTATGAGCCGTCCTCCCCTCAGCAGCCTCCACTGGTGTATGACTGCACCCGGGAACAAGATGTACTAACATAAACTAGCCATCTGAAAAACCATGCTCATGTTCATTAGACACAACACAGGAGAAAACTCTCTCAACTTGTGCAAATGTTCTGCTGCAAAACGTTTGTGACGGTGTGCACTTAGGAACACGAGCAAGGCTCTCATCTCTGCCTGGCATGGTTCACAGGGAAGACGGCAGGGTCAGAGAAAAATCAATGATTATAGGTTTAACATTTGGCATGCTTTGTAATGATATACTTCTAACCTCAACAAACTTTATTTCTCCCCTGTAATTAAAGCTATGGGTTTGTCGATCTGACTTAGAACACTATATTCCCATTAGATAATGTTCAGTTTTAGCCATTTCTATAAGTTAATTTAGCAACCACTTTTACCCAAAGCGACTTAAATAACTTACAGTGTATTTAATATGTGTGGGCCATGGGGGAATCAAACCCACAAGCCTGGTGTTGCCACCAACATGCTCTAACTAACCCCAAAGCCCTGGAATCATATCAGAGGCATTTCTAACCTATTGTATATAACTACATTTAAATGCATCTCCAAACCTGTCTGGAACGATTCCCCCTCCTCAGTCCAATAGTCATAGAAGGCATATCCAGGTTCCCCCTTCACATATACATTTTTTTGCTATCTAGCAATCTGCACAGAATCTCTGTTCCTCTGTGCTCTCTTGTAATCTCAGCTCAGACTGTAAATATGTATTTACTCTGTTGTGTATCAGGGAGGCAGCTCTCATCTCCCCAGAGTGGAGCATCTCTAACTGTTCTCATCTCCCCAGAGTGGAGCATCTCTAACTGTTCTCATCTCCCCAGAGTGGAGCAGCTCACAGTAATATCTAAAATCAATATTTTCCATAAAGGATCTAAATATATCTGACCAAGGAGGAGGATTCCCGGCTGAAATGGATAAAACTATGATGTGGGACATTTAAGTAATAGGTAGAACATGTAGAGCTCACATAATCATACTGCGCCGGCTTATATGCAAAGGCGTATAAAATCTGCAGCAAATTGGCCAGCGAGCCTAGTGGGTTAAGAGATCGGGCCAGACACCGGAAGGTTGGTGGTTCAAATCCTGAGCTGTCTAGGTAAAAATCTGAACCAAAAGCACTTAAAAAAATCAATTGCTCTGTAAGTTGGCTCTGCTAAATGACTTAAATGTAAAAATCTACTGTAGAGATGCATGAGGACGAACTCAAAGGCTCTGGAAGAAGTTTTTATCCAGTGAGTGGATTGGTCATCAACAGAAAGTTAAAAGTATGTCATGATCTTCTAGATATTTCTGTTCACTGGATGCACGTAGGGCACCACTTACGTAGCACATGCACACGGTTAAGGACACATGCCACACCCACATAGTTTAATGTAGCTTGGTCAGGC
>NC_036873.1:5793938-5821838 GCF_002910315.2 Salvelinus sp. IW2-2015
AGAGGCTCTTAGAGGACAACAACACACTGAACTAAACAAGCTCTTCACTCCATGAGAGTAAATACGCTCTCCATGTTTTGTCTCTGTGTAGCAAAGCTTCATAATTGTTGAGGTGCTGCACTTTCAGGGCTGCCTGCTCTGTATGGGGCTCTGTATTAATGTGTGTGTGTGTGCGTGTGTGTGTGTGTGTGCGTGTGTGTGTGTAAGTGCGTACCTGCATGGTGTTCTGTGCTAGTGCTGCCAGCGTCAATGTGTTGTGACAGTCAACTCCCTGCTGTGGAAGACCACTCTGTATTTCACTTCAATTCAATGGGCTGTATTGGCATGGGAAACATATGTTTACATCGCCAAAGCAATTTCTCTCAATTTAACAGAGCAACGCTTAGTTTCCTATCTCCCAGGTTGCCACAAATAACAACAACAATATTTCCACTCCTCGTCGTCTTGTTTTCCCTCGAAAAGACGCCAGTACCCCTCATCCTTTCTACTCGGAAGAACGAGAGAAAAAAGACAATATCAATAGCAGAATATTGGATTGGAGTGAAGACCAGGACAGAACTTGTTTAGMGATGTGTCATTGKYGTTAGAGAAGAGGAACGTTCCTGGAGGAGGGAAATTCAATAGAGCCGTAAATATCCCAGGAGCATCAGGGTCAAATCATCTCTGGACTGTTGGTCTGTTTGTCTGCTGCAAATGAAGAGATATTGAAGGAGCCCAGGACCACAACCGGAGAAGATACGATCAGTAGATGCATCATATAAAGCGGATATCAGTACAATTTTAACAGCAGAGATGGCAACAGTGATAGCAACAATAGAAATGAGCTGTATATKTACAGTGGCATAGTAGGCTACTATAGCATAAATTATGGGACGTCAGTAGTACATGCTGTATTGATCAATACAATTCTACCATTGAGGAGATTTCAGCAGTACATTTCTAGTATGGAGGAGATATCAGAACAGTACTACTGACATCCCATAATTTAGGCTAAAGTATCCTACTATACTCCTATAAATATACAGCTCAAGACATCAACAGTACATTGTTAGAGTTTTCCCAACTATATATTAGCAGTAGATTTACAGTGGTGTAGTAGTGTAGCATAACTTAGGCCAAGGGATATCAGTACTGTATGCCATGTTGAGGAGATATCAGCAGTACCTGAAAATCAACAGTAGATAGTGTAGTGACAGTGTACTTCCAAAGAGCTATAAGCAGTAGATTGATAGTGTTTCACCAGAGAGATCCATCTGATAATGTAATATTTTCCTGAGGGGAAAATAGCTGAAATTTGCAGCTCTATCAGCAGTAGATACAGTCTCCCTTAAAGGATGTCTCCCTTAAAGCGGCAACATGTAACTTTTTGGGCGACCTTTTTCATTTGATTTTTTAATTTGTTTTATTTCACCTTTATTTAACCAGGTAGGCTAGTTGAGAACAAGTTCTCATTTACAACTGCGACCTGGCCAAGATAAAGCAAAGTAGCTTGACACATACAACAACACAGAGTTACACATGGAATAAACAAACATACAGTCAATAATACAGTAGAAAAAGTCTATATACAGCGTGTGCAAATGAGGTAAGATAAGGGAGGTAAGGCAATAAATAGGCCATGGTGGCGAAGTAATTACAATATAGCAATTAAACACTGGAATGCTAGATGTGCAGAAGATGAATGTGCAAGTAGAGATACTGGGGTGCAAAGGAGCAAGATAAATAAATAAGTATGGGGATGAGGTAGTTGGATGGGCTATTTACAGATGGGCTATGTACAGGTGCAGTGATCTGTGAGCTGCTCTGACAGCTGGTGCTTTAAACTAGTGAGGGAGATATGTGTCTCCAGCTTCAGTGATTTTTGCAGTTCGTTACAGTCATTGGCAACAGAGAACTGGAAGGAAAGGCGGCCAAAGGAGGAATTGGCTTTGGAGGTGACCAGTGAGATATACCTGCTGGAGCTCGTGCTACAGGTGGGTGCTGATATGGTGACCAGTGAGCTGAGATATGGCGAGGCTTTACCTAGCAAAGACTTGTAGATGATTTGGAGCCAGTGGGTTTGGCGACGAGTATGAAGTGAGGGCCAGCCAACGAGAGCGTACAGGTCGCAGTGGTGGGTAGTATATGGGACTTTGGTGACAAAATGGATGGTACTGTGATAGACTGCATCCAATTTGTTGAGTAGAGTGTTGGAGGCTATTTTGTAAATGACATCGCCAAAGTCGGGGATCGGTAGGATGGTCAGTTTTACGAGCGTATGTTTGGCAGCATGAGTGAAGGATGCTTTGTTGCGAAATAGGAAGCCGATTCAAGATTTAATTTTGGTTGGAGATGCTTAATGTGAGTTTGGAAGGAGAGTTTACAGTGTAACCAGACACCTAGGTATTTGTAGTTGTCCACATATTCTAAGTCAGAACCGTCCAGAGTAGTGATGCTGGAAGGGTGGGTAGGTGTGGGCAGCGATAGGTTGGAGAGCATGCATTTAGTTTTATTTGCATTTAAGAGCAGTTGGAGGCCACGGAAGGAGTGTTGTATGGCATTGAAGCTCGTCTGGAGGTTAGTTAACAGTGTCCAAAGAAGGGCCAGAGGTATACAGAATGGTGTCGTCTGCGTAGAGGTGGATCAGAGAATCACCAGCAGCAAGAGCGACATCATTGGTGTATACAGAGAAGAGAGACCTGGCCAAAGTAACATAGAAATATAGGTTATAGATCTGTCATTCTCATTGGAAGCAAGTCTAAGATGGGGTAGATCTGTTCTATGTTTGCTATTTCTATGCTTCCCGTGCTTATGTTTTCTTTTTGCATTTTTTACTTTCGGTTTTTCAAATAGCTGAAAATACAATATTTTGGGTTATGGAAAAGATATCTCACTGCGGTTTGGATGGTACAATGACTCTCTACACTAAACTTGTTTGTTTTGTCACGTAAATTGAAATTATTGAAACTGTTAGAATTTTAGCAACCAGAAAATGGAAGAGCGATTTTTGCATAGTGTACAGTATCTTTAAGAGTGATGGAAATGGGGTAACGGGTTCCAAACAAGGCTCAGAAGGTTCCTGGTCAGTGAAACACGCACACACACAAACGCGCGCAAGCACACACCCACACTTTCCCCTCTCATCGAGAGTCAATGTAATTTAATATTTCAGAAGTAACGTGTGTCTGGTTTGCAGATTAGAGATTTAAATTGATAAGGGAGGGACAAGGTAAGATCAACATAGCACCGCATATTGACTCAGCCATGTATACGGCCATCAATCCGCCTATAGTCCTTCTAATGCGAGAATAGCTCGGCCGTACTTAGGTCGCCGACTAGAGTCGTCGTATGGCGTATCATAAAAGACCAAGGGTATACGACAGGGGGTTGCAGGTGCACGCTGAGACAACTATGTGGAAATTGCATATACATTTATTCATTTCACAGATGCTCGTATCTCCGCTGACCCAGAAGTCAAGGGGAGGTTAGTTCATAGTCAATGTCATATGTTAGGCCATATGCCACATGGCATATGACCGTACATGAAAAGTCCTTGGGAATGTTTACATAATAAATGAGCAGCGGAGCAAAGTGTTGTGTTGACCATTTCTGCAAGCCAATGACAGAGTAGTAAGACAGAGTAGTGACTAGATAGTATTGGTGACTTGTATAGGGGACTCAATGAAATTGTACTGTGGAAGAACCCATCCCACAGCATTTTGAATTGCCGTAAATGGAGGTATTCTGTGAGGATTGGTGGTCTAGGACCGTTTATTCTACTCCCATGTTGCCTCTTTCTCCCTCTCATCTATCTTCTCCCAACTCTTATTGGTAATTCAAAGT
Source organism: Salvelinus sp. IW2-2015 (assembly GCF_002910315.2). Classification (NCBI taxonomy): domain Eukaryota; kingdom Metazoa; phylum Chordata; class Actinopteri; order Salmoniformes; family Salmonidae; genus Salvelinus; species Salvelinus sp. IW2-2015. The sequence continues at coordinate 5,797,761 of NC_036873.1, forward strand.
AAAAAAATCTATCTGGGACATCACAAAACGCCTTTAGTAACAAAGTAATCCGCTACCCTATCAGTGATCTATTATCCCACTGACCGCAAAAGAAAAGTTCCCAAAAATATTTTTTCCTCTCTGAATCTCAGTAATATCTTTATGTTGTCTTCATTCGCGCTGAGGTGCCTTTTAAAAATCATTTGTTTACTCTAAAACGAGATTTAAAGGGCAAGGTTTTATCAAGATTACTTCACCTAAATTATGTCTGCACCATCTAGGAAGTGAAATGTTTGTGCTATTAGAGTTTCCCACAGTATCACCCGATAAGAATCTCAAATTAAATCTATAGCGAATTGCTCCATTTCCGGGAGACAAGAAGATTAGTGTTGTTTGCTTTCCACAACATGAAATCTCCCCGGTACCAAATACTGATGCAATTACACTGCTGCCAACCCTAACATGCATACATACATTCACCCACGTACCGAACATTTCTTGACTCCCTAAAGATACATGCTTTCTTTCTCAGACTCATTATTTCTCCAACCAGACCCTTCCCTCTATAAATCTATTTTTAATCTTCTTCGCTTATTTTCCATTGATCGGTTTTGTCGCTAATTACAAGAAACACGTGGGCGTATCATGGGGACTATTTTTGCACCCGAAGGAGACAAATTCATATAATTGATTTTGTGGAGCTAGCGTTGGACATTTATCTCTAAAACGACCATCTTACAACTTAGTGGAACTTTTGCCCTGGGCCAGCTCTTTCTACGTGAATATCGCATGGCCCTTACAGGGAAAGGTATCTTAGTTTGGATTGAACCGCCATAAAGCTAAAACGGGAAATACCCACGTGAAATCATACCACCTAAGAGGGGTTATATTTGTTTTTATAAGCCTATAGCTGTTTTATATCTGTCTTCACGACACACTGTGGCAGCCATTTTAAAACAATGTTTATAGATAACGGAGGTTAAATGGGAGTAGCTTCTGGATTGATGGGAATCAAATGTGAATATCCACATTAAACCGTACCACCTATTAGGGGTTACATTTGTTTTTATAGCTCTACAACCTAGTCCCCTTTTGTCTCCGTCTTCATGACTCACTGTGGCAGCTCTTTTGCAAATCTGCTTACAGGCAATGGAGGTTAATGGAGAAGAAGCTTCTGGATTGATGGAGGGACCACCCAGAATGACCTAGACTGCCGACGGGGGTTTATGAGAGCTTCCTCCTGAACTCATGGACCAGTTGTCTCCTTCTCCGAGGTGACAGGTACGTCGACGTTATCCGCTATTGACCCCCGTGCCACTACCCTGGTGAATCACTCACCCTCATGGACTGGTTAACTGACGGAAAGGTCAACCGGTGTCTGTGAGTGGGTGAGTGCCACTGGGAGGAAAGCTTCAGAGCTCCGGAGCCTCTCACCTCGGCACCCTGAAAGGCTGAAGTCATCTGATACTTCCACAGCTGCGGCAGCTACTGTAACAAAACAGTTAATCTCCTAGGTAGGCAACTGAAGAAAATGGCCCAAAAACAGCGGGTGTGTTTCCTTCACTCACTCAAACCGGTGAGTGGTGAGCCAGATTTTCCTTGACACTGAACAGAGACTCAGCTTTCTCCGCCTTCAAAGAAGAAGGGAGTTCTGGTCTGTTCTGAAGTCAATTCAGACCAGGCGTTGAGTATTTATGAGTGAAAACAATGTTTGTGAGATGAATGGTTTGGGGGAGGACCCTGTCCTGCAGAATTTCTCTTCAGATGGAGAGATAGATAAAACAGAGGGGGAGAGCTTTGGCTAAAGTACATAGACCACCCGCCAACCCCCCGGGCAACGGAGCGTAATATGTCTCTTCAAAGAGCAAGCGAACACGACATAGTGAATTTATTGAGACATGCGAAAAATGGAGAATAGCCCAAAAAAGATGTGAACATGTCCGCCAGAGTGCTGTCACAGCATGTGAATTGTGAATGTTATTGCATTTGAATAAAGTTGCATTCTTACGGACATAATCTCCTCAAATCCATCATCTACCGACAAGACACATGGAGGGTGAGACCCAAGGACAGCTGTGTGTGTGTGTGTGTGTGTGTGCGTGCGTGCGTGCGTGTGCGTGTCTGTGGGCTTGCTTTCGTGTCTGCACACACACAAACACACACACACACTTTTGTGTGTCTGAGAGTGTATGTGGATATGGCAAGGGAATTTAAAGAGAGAGAAAATAGGCCGTATATGAGGGGAGGATGGGACCATTGCTAGCACACACATAAAATACATTACAGCACTGCAGGGCAACAGAGGCAGTAAAGCACCCTGCTTCCCATTACAAACATAGCGGCACTACCCATGTGTCCATGACCACAGCTGTAATCTCTCATATCCCCCGCAGCTACAGGCTGTGTCCCAAATGATACCCTATTCCATACATAGTGCACTACTTTTGACCAGAGCCCTATGGGGAATAGGGAATAGTGCTATTTGGGATGCAGTAAAAGCTTGCCACCACGGCCTATTCTGCTTGCATGGCTTTTTTCATGACTGATTCTTACTGCGGGTCGTCATAGTAAAGCTGCCTGACAGGTCATCATAGTAAAGCTGCCTGACAGGTCATCATAGTAAAGCTGCCTGACATCATTATAGTAAAGCTGCCTGATAGGTCATCATAGCAAAGCTGCCTGATAGGTCATCATAGCAAAGCTGCCTGATAGGTCATTATAGTAAAGGCTGCCTGATAGGTCATTATAGTAAAGCTTCCTGATAGGTCATCATAGTAAAAGCTGCCTGACAAGTCATCATAGTAAAGCTGCCTGACAAGTCATCAAGTAAGCTGCCTGACATCACATAGAACTGCCTGACAGGTCATCATAGTAAAGCTGCCTGATAGTCATCATAGTAAAGCTGCCTGACAGGTCATCATAGTAAAGCTGCCTGACAAGTCATCATAGTAAAGCTGCCTGACAAGTCATCATAGTAAAGCTGCCTGACAAGTCATCATAGTAAAGCTGCCTGACAATCATCATAGAAAGCTGCCTGATAGGTCATCATAGTAAAGCTGCCTGACAAGTCATCATAGTAAAGCTGCCTGACAAGTCATCATAGTAAAGCTGCCTGACAGTCATCATAGTAAAGCTGCCTGACAATCATCATAGTAAAGCTGCCTGACAGGTCATCATGGTAAAGCTGCCTGACAATCATCATATAAAGCTGCCTGATAATCATCATAGTAAAGCTGCCTGATAAGTCATCGTAGTAAAAAGCTGCCTGACAAGTCATCGTAGTAAAGCTGCCTGATAGTCATCGTAGAAAGCTGGCCTACAATCATTCATAGTAAAGCTGCCTGATAAGTCATCATAGTAAAGCTGCCTGATAGGTCATCATAGTAAAGCTGAGTTGAGAGGGAAAGTAGATACAATTATTTGGTAGGGGTGCTTTGTGGCTCATAGAAACTGATCCAGGGCTGGTAGGGGTGCTTTGTGGCTCATAGAAACTGATCCAGGGCTGGTAGGGTAGAAATAGCTGATCTGTAATCAGTTTTGAGGATACAAACACTCATCAGCAATGCTAGGTGATAACGAGTAGCTCTTTAGCCTTTCGTTATGGTGTGTGTGTGTGTGTGGCTTTCAGTAGTACAACTTTGAGAATCAACAGAAGTGTTAGAGAGAGCAGAATGCAGACGTTTGGCTTGTGTACGCGACAGTGACCTGTGAAAAACCACTAACCATCGCCACTGACCTCTATTCATCTGTAGTTCTACTGGGCGCATCAGTATACACACTGAAACTCAAGCGAACACACACACACTTTGTAGGTCAAATAGACAAACACTGGTACTACTCACACATAAGGAGACACACGCACACTCACACACACAATTGTTTTACTGTGTTTGTGGGGAACAAGCAATTCATTCCCATTCAAAATCCTATTTTCCCAAAACCCCTAACCCTAAGCCTTAACCTAACCTTAACCCTATGCTTAACCCTAACCCTAACCTTGACCCCAAACCCCTGAACCTACTTGTAACCCTAAACCTAATCCCTAAGCCTAAAATAGCCTTTTTCCTCGTTGATTTACTATCCTTGTGAGGACTTATGGATCCCACAAGGATAATAAAACTAAACACACACACACAGTCTTGTATTAGACTGTCCCATTCAAAATCATATTTTCCCTAACCCTAACCTTAACCCTAACCTTAACCCCAAAACCTAACCTTAATCCTAAAGCTAACCCTAGCCCCTAACCCTAAAACTAATCCTAGCGCCTAACCATAACCCTAACCCTAACCTTAAAGCATTTACTATGTGGGGACTAACAAAATATCACCAGTTGATAAAATGTTTGTTTGTTTACTATTCTTGTGGGGACTTCTGGTCTAGTTAAACATGTCCACTGGAGAGAGAGACTCAAACACACACACACACACAGACACACACACACACTAGAGAGAGAGAGAGATACACACACACATGCACTAAAGAGAGATGACAATGTGCACTGAGAGAAATCTAGAGAAAAAAAACAGTGCTCTGTGATATCATCAACTGATGAATGTTCTAATGTCCTGGTTGTTTTCCACCTCTAAATGCCAGGATGGAACAGGCATGAAATCAATGTTTTCCTATCCGTTCATTGGGGGTCAAGATTTTCTTGAGCTATTTTGTATACTGGAAGCATCTACCTGTGAGGGGAGTCTACTAGTACCCAGACTGTGGGTCAGATCTTACCACGCATCATATGACCCAGATCTGATCCGAATGCACACTGAAGGGTTGGGCCTTTGCTTATGAGCCAGCCCTTTATTGAGGTATGTGATCCCCTAGTTGCTGGTCCACTAAATGAGGTATACATCCACCTTGTCTGGAAGATGGTATGGCAACCAGGCCCACTTCTGGAACGTAATTCCAAGTGGTATGTGACAAGTGTTTGGGCCATAATAATTTAGCAGTCAGGGTATGAACCCCAAAACAATTCTGCAACAACTAAAAAAGGTAAAATGGTAAAAGGTATGTATATATGAAACTGTTGAAATGTGTCAATGCAGGTTTGAATGCAGGTTTGAATGACTCATTCTAAAGTGGCACAACCCCACCATTGTTTTCCAGGGCGACTTACTGCCAATAAACAAGTGTAATTGATGCCCACCTATGCTGCGGCAAAGAAGATTATCGGCAGTGTAATTGTCTCATTGGGTTGGAACAGGGATCTCAGAGGGAGAGTTGGGCTGAATAGATTGGAGGATCGTTCAAGATCATTTGAAAGCAGAGCAACCGCAACAGCATCTTAAGTTGAGCAACACATGCAGACATCACTTGGTTTCAATGGAATCATCCACTTGTGACAATGGTAGATTTGTTTAAAGTGGAACTGACAGTGTTTTAACTAACTGCAGATATGAAACAAACAGACAATCATTTCAAAATATCAAATTCCCAGTTTACGCTACAAAACCAACTATATAAGAGTTTTTAAAAATATGTTATGTTTTACTCCAAATTCCATGATGTAAGCCATTGTTGGCAGAATAGATGGATGCAGTTCAATGCATGATTAATATAATTCACCAATAGATTTCTTGGTAGTCCCAAAAATATTGCTATCAGGTTGTAAATCACAGCTGTCCTGGTTGATTGCTTGCTGACTCCACCCATTCCTGATGCACTGTTTCAGTTTCAAATGACTATATTTTGTACAAAAATGGACGAATATAACTAAGGCTGGGAATGTCAATACAATCAAACTAGATGATGTTGCAGTAGTATTTAGATGACTAATAGGCTAGCATATCTTCATCCTTTGTCAAGATAATCCATCCACCTGACAGGTGTGGCATATCAAAAAGCTGATTAAACAGCAGGGAGAGTGCAATTGGTATGCTGACTGCAGGGATGTCCACCAGAGCTGTTGCCAGAGAATTTAATGTTAATTTTCTCTACCATAAGCTTCCCCCAACATTGTTGTAAAGAATTTGGCAGGACATCCACATGGCCTCACAACCCAGCCCTCCACATCCAGCTTCTTCACCTGCGGGATTGTCTGAGACCAGCCACCCGGACAGCTGAATAGACTGAAGAGTATTTCTGTCTGTAATAAAGCACTTTTGTGGAGAAAAGCTCAGTCTGATTGGCTGAGCCTGGCTCCCAAGTGCCCTCCCAGGCCCACCCATGCCTGTGCCCCTGCGCAGTCATGTGAAATCCATAGTTTAGGGTCTCATTTATTTAAATTGACTGATTTCCTTATATGAACTGTAACTCAGTAACATCATTAATTGTTGCACATTGCATTTATATTTTTGTTCAGTATATGTAGCTATTTATTTAGCAAGGGAAAAAAACAGCCTAACATTAGCTAGCTAGCTGCTGGGAGGATGTCATGTCATTGGAGGAGTGGGTGAGTGACCGACTTTTCCCCTTCATCTAATTTTCCGGTGGCTACAGCTAGATATGCAGGTGTTATTTGGTTACCTAGCAAGAAAAATCGAGTTATGTTGAACTTGAACGACAGTTTTCCAGTTAGCATATCTTTTGAGTTCATAAATTCACTCTGGCTATCTACTCTGATTTCAGAGCACTCTTGCCTGAGTGTGCCAGAGCGCAGAATAACTGCCGAATTTACAAACGCGCAACACCCTCTGAATATTACCGGTATCAGTAAAGTTATTAAATTGTTGCCAGCAGCAAAGATAGTCACTAATGCTCTAGATAACATGTAAACAGCCTGACCAGCTCTGCTAGGGCGAGTGAGGTGTCATTTTTAGCCAGTTAGCTTCGGTGATTGACTACCATTGTGAGGAATGCTCGGATCAACCCTACTCCTCAGCCAGAGAGTCCAGTGTCAATAGTGCAGTGTCCTCTCAGAGCGCTCGGAGAGTGACACACTCAGAATTTACGAACCGACAATCTGACAACGCCCTGCATTTACAAACGACCCAGAGCGCACTCTGACACACTGGAGGAGATTTACGAATGCGCCCTTAGTTAGGGATAGCAAGATGGCGCCGGCAGAGATAGTCGCCTCGCTTCGAGTCCTTAGGAAACTATGCAGTATTTTGCTTGTTTATGTATTCTTTTTTACATTTACACCAGGAAATCTTAAGTATTATTACATACAGCAGGGAATAACTATTGGATATAAGAGCAACGTCAACTTACCAACATTACGACCAGGAATACGACTTTCCCGAAGCAGATAATCTGTTTGGACCACCACCCAGGACAATGGATCTAATCCCAGAAGCCAACCCGAAACAACGGCCCCGCAGAAGGGGTAGACGGAGCGGCCTCCTGGTCAGGCTCCGTAGACGTGCACATCGCCCACCGCTCCCGAGTATACTACTCACCAGTGTCCAGTCTCTAGACAACAAGGTAGATGAAATTCGAGCAAGGGTTGCCTTCCAGAGAGACATCAGAGATTGTAACATCCTCTGTTTCACGGAAACATGGCTCTCTCGGGATAAGTTGTCGGAATCGGTTCAGCCACCGGGCTTCTCCATGCATCGTGCCGACAGAGATGAACACCTCTCTGGGAAGAGGAAGGGCGGGGGAGTACGCTTCATGATTAATGACTCAAGGAGTAATAATAACAACATACAGGAACTCAAGTCCTTCTGCTCGCATGACCTAGAATTCCTTACAATCAAATGCCGGCCATATTACCTCCCAAGAGATTTCTCGTCAGTTATTGTCACCATTGTGTACATTCCCCCTCAAGCAGACACCACAACGGCCCTAAAGGAACTTCACTGGACTCTATGTAAACTGGAAACCGTATATCATGAGGCTACATTTATTGTAGCTGAGGATTTTAACAAAGCAAATTTGAGAACAAGGCTACCTAAATTCTATCAGCATATTGATTGTACTACTTACGGGGGTAATATGCTCGATCACTGCTACTCTAACTTCCGCGATGCGTACAACGCCCTCCCCCGCACTCCCTTCTGCAAATCCGACCATGACACCATCTTGCTCGTACCGTCTTATAGCCAGAAACTCAAACAGGATGTACCAGTGATTAGAACTATTCAACACTGGTCTGACCAATTGGAATCCACGCTTCAAGATTGTTTTGATCATGCGTACTGGAATATGTTCCAGTCAGCCTCAGAGAACAACATCGATCTACGCGCTGACTCGGTGAGTGAGTTTATAAGAAAGTGCATTGGAGATGTTGTACCCACTGTGACTATTAAACCTACCCTAACCAGAAACCATGGATGGATGGTGGCATTTGTGCAAAACTGAAAGCGCGAACCACTGCATTTAACCATGGAAAGAGGTCTGGGAATATAGACAGTGTAGTTATTCCCTCCGCAAGGCAATCAAATAAGCGAAATGCAAGTACAGGGACAAAGTGGAGTCGCAATTCAACGGCTCAGGCACAAGATGCATGTGGCAGGGTCTACAGGAAATCACAGACTAAAAAAACTGAACCAGCCACGTCACGGACACCGACGTCACGCTTGCAGACAAACTAAACACCTTTCCCACTTTGAGGATAATACAGAGCCATCGTCGTGGCCTGCTAACAAGGACTGCACCCCCCCCCCCCCCTCCTTCTCCGTGGCTGACGTGAGTAAAACATTTAAACGTGTTAACCCTCGCACGGCTACTGGCCCAGACGGCAGTATCCTTAGAGCATGTGCAGACCAGCTGACTGGTGTGTTTACGGACATATTCAATCGCTCCGTATCCCAGTCTGCTGTCCCCACATGCTTCAAGATGGCCACCATTGTTCCTGTACCCAATATGGCAAAGATAACTGAACTAAATGACTACCGCCCCATAGCACTCACTTCTGTCATCATGAAGTGCATTGAGAGACTAGTCAAGGATCATATCACCTCCACCTTACTGGCCACCCTAGAGCCACTGCAGTTTGCATACCGCCCCAACAGGTCCACAGACAATGCAATCACCATCACACTGCACACTGCCACATCTGGACAAGAGGAATGCCAATGTAAGAATGTTGTTCATTGACTACAGCTCAGATTTCAACACCATAGTACCATCCAAGCTCATCATCAAGCTGGAGGCCCTGGGTCTCAACCCCGCCCTGTGCAACTGGGTCCTGACTTTCTGACGCCCCCCCCAAGGGGTGAAGGTAGGAAAGAACCTCAACATTGGGGCCCCACAAGGATGCGTGCTAAGCCCCCTCCTGTACTCCCTGGCCATGCACGCCTCCAACTCAATCATCAAGATTGCAGACGACACAACAGTAGTGGTCTTGATTACCAACAATAAGACAGCCCACAGGAAGGAGGTGAGGAGGTGTCAGGAAAGTAACCTCTCACTCAACATCAAGAAAATAAAGGACATGATCGTGGACTTCAGGAAACAGCAGAGGGAGCCCCCTCCCTATCCACATCGAAAGGACAGCAGTGGAGAAGGTGGAAAGTTTTAAGTTTCTCGGTGTACACATCACAGACAACTGAAATGGTCCACCCACACAGGCAGTGTGGTGAAGAAGACGCAACAGTGCCTCTTCAACCTCACGAGGCTGAAGAAATTTGGCTTGTCACCCAAAACCCTGACAAACTTTTACAGATGCACAATCGAGAGCATCCTATCACAGCCTGGTATGGCAACTGCACCGCCCTCAACCGCAAGGCTCTCCAGAGGGTGGTGCGGTCTGCACAACGCATCCCTGGGGGCAAACTACCTGCCCTCCATGACACCTACAGCACCTGATGTCACAGGAAGGCCAAAAAGATCATCAAGGACAACAACCACCTGAGCCACTGCCTGTTCACACCGCTACCATGCAGAAGGCGAGGTCAGTACAGGTGAATCAAAGCTGGGACCGAGAGACAGAAAAACAGCTTCTATCTCAAGGCCATCAGACTGCTAAACAGCCATCACTAACTCAGAGATGTTGCTGCCTACATTAAGACCCAATCACTGGCCACTTTAATAAATGTCTCACTAGTCACTTTAAATAATGCCACTTTAATAATGTTTACATATCTTACATTACTCATATCATATGTATATATTGTATTTTATGCCATCTATTGCACCTTGCCTATGCCGCTCGGCCATCGCTCATCCATATATGCATATTCTCATTCAACCCTTTAGATTTGTGTGTATTAGATAGTTGTTGGGAATTGTTAGATTACTTGTTAGATATTACTGCACTGTCGGAACTAGAAGCACAAGGATTTCGCTACACTCGCATTAACATCTGCTAACCATGTGTATGTGACCAATACAATTTGATTTGATTTGAGATGTCAATCAAATGTTTTTGTCATCGATCAAATGGGCGGGCAGGCAGGCAGGCAAGTTCCCGTTCAATTGTCAAAACGTGGGTTGGGACAAGCATGCATTGGCAGGCAAGCTGCAGAACGAGGAGCAGACTACTAGTCCCCATCGTTTATCAGTGCAATTTTGACGGCCAACTAGCTGAAAAGGTTTGAGAGGGTTTATCTAATGTTCCCTCGTTAGACTTGAGCTCATCTCACTCTGGCTAGAATTAGTTGTTGATCTTGTTGTTATTGATGTGCAGAACTGAGGGAGAGAGAGCCTACCTTGTCATGGTTGTTTTAATCAATAGGACTGTAAAGTTCCCAAATGTAAAAGGACCCCGGTGGTATTTGCATACTGTATTTGYGGAAATTCATTCAGATGTATTTTTTTGTTTTTTTGCGAGTGGTTTCTAATGATCGAAAGTCACGCTGTTGCTACTGCCTAAAAACACACAGTCCAGTTCAAAGTGAATGATGGCAGGCCTGTGTGGAGAATGGCTTATTTGCATAAAGGCCTTCTATAGCTCTGATTGGCTATGGCGCAGCGGTGGTCTTGGACAAGATAGATGTTTGATTTACTGCAGTGTCTATTAACTGTCCAATCGCATGTCCACTTTCCCGCTCTATATTGCTATAGAATTTTCTCAAATGCCTTACTATACGGCATTCCCAAACATTCTATGAATTTAGAAAAACGTGAAAATGACCATATCTAAGCTCTTGCTTGTCAGAAAAAGTTTTTTTTTTAAAGAAAAAAAAAAGGTGTCATATCCTTCCTGGAGGTGTACATTAAAAAAAGCTGTCAGTTCCACTAAGTGTATAACTCAAGTGAAAATTCAACCCGCAGTGCAAGTTAAAACACATACACACGTGCACATACACACACACTAACACACAGCTTACTAGCTGCCCATCTGGGATCACCCTATTTACATATGTGTGAAATTTAAACTGGAGCCAGTCAGATGTGATAAAGCAAATAATTGCAGCATCGTCGTATAGCTAATGAGGCAACTGGCTGTTTGCGTGAATGTGTTTATGTTCAAACTGAGCTCACAAGACCTCTGAGTAGAGCAATCATTTTGACTAATGTCTCCTTATTATGACTGGGGTTGAGCGTACGATAGCTGCTGTGTAAATATAGCAAGAATACACCATAATTCACATGACTTCACAAATTCATAACAAATTGATTAGCTAACAAATTGGACACCTGGAGATGCACTAGGTGCTACTTTACCAAAGAGGCACCACTCATAGCAGAGAATACTGCTATTACTGGGTATATTTTAATATTTAACCTTTATTTAACCAGGCAAGTCAGTTAATAAGAACACATTCTTATTTACAATGATGGCCTAGGAACAGTGGGTTAACTGCCTTGTTCAGGGGCTGAACAACAGATTTTTGCCTTGTCAGTTCGAGGATTCAATCTAGCAACCTTTCGGTTACTGGCCCAACGCTCTAACCACTAGGCTACCTGCTGCTCCTATAGTGAGGCTGGGAAGGAATGTCTCCCTCCACTCTTCAGCTACAGATGTATATCTATAGAATCTGTCTCTCTCCACTCCCCATGTGTTAATGTATATCTATAGAATCTGTGTCTCTCTCCACTCCCCAGGTGTTGATGTACTTCTATAGAATCTGTGTCTCTATCCACTCTCTAGGTGTTAATGTATATCTATAGGATCTGTGTCTCTCTCCACTCCCAATGTGTTCATGTACACTACCGTTCAAAAGTTTGGGGTCACTTAGAAATGTCCTTGTTTTTGAAAGAAAAGGACACGTTTTTGTCCTTTAAAATAACATCACATTGATTAGAAATACATTGTTAATGTTGTAAATGACTATTGTAGCTGGAAACGGCAGATTTTTTATGAAATATCCACATAGGCGTACAGAGGCCCATTGTCAGCAACCATCACTCCTGTGTTCCAATGGCACATTGTGTTAGCCTTTTAAAATTATCAACTTGGATTAGCTAACTGATCATTAGAAAACCCTTTTGCACTTATGTTAGCACAGCTGAAAACGGTTGTGCTGATTTAAAAAAGCAATAAAACTGGCCTTCTTTAGACCAATTGAGTATCTGGAGCGTCAGCATTTGTGGGTTCAATTACAGGCTCAAAATGGCCAGAAACAAAGACCTTTCTTCTGAAACTCGTCAGTATTTTTATTCTGAGAAATGAAGGCTATTCCATGCGTGAAATTGCCAAGAAACTGAAGACCTCGTACAACGCTGTGTACAACTCCTTTCACAGAACAGCGCAAACTGGCGCTAACCAGAATAGAAAGAGGAGTGGGAGGCCCCGGTGCACAATTGAGCAAGAGGACAAGTACATTAGAAATGTCTATTTTGAGAAACAGATGCCTCACAAGTCCTCAACTGGCAGCTTCATTAAATAGTACTCCCCATGTACTATAAACATTGAAACAATAGTCTCAATTTCAACAGTGAAAAGGCGATTTCGGGATGCTGGCCTTCTTGGCAGAGTTTCTCTGTCCAGTGTCTGTGCTCTTTTGCCCATCTTAATCTTTTATTTTTATTGGCCAGTCTGAAATATGGCTTTTTCTTTGCAACTCTGCAAAGAACTTTGAGACTGGTGTTTTGCGGCTACCATTTAATGAAGCTGCCAATCTGAAGAATCAGGGGGATAAGCTATTTCCTTGCGGTTCTACGCCCAGGGAGACAGATCTGCAGCTAATAACATCTGAGCAGCTTCCCAGAGCAGCACTGCTGTTCCTCCTCCTGCCAAAGACCTGTCGACGCTGGTCAGCAACACACTGGAGCTGGCAGGACAGACAGATAGCGGATCTAGGAGGAGAGAGACACACACCCATGCACATACTCACACATACATGCATGCATGCACGCGGCACACCACACACACACACACACACACACACACACACACACACACACACACACACACACACACACACACACACACACACACACACACACACACACACACACACACACACACACACACACACACACGCATCTCCAAGTTCAGTTTGGTGAGTGAAAGTTCACAGGGAATCAATGAAAACAATTTATAATTACTCCCAAACAAACCCCGCTTAGATATTCTAATCCACTAACAATATATTTCAAATATCACTTTGGCGGCCAACATGTTTTTCTTTTCATAACAGATATACATTGAGATATTAGGGTATCTGGGGTCTTATTCTTGGATATTAGCCAGCACTTTGTCAAGGAATTGGAGTGACTTATCCAACAACCTGCCACAACAACCGGATCAAATGGCTCACGTTAAGTCTGTTTAGTAAAACAATTAGCCTGTCGGTACCTTCCGTGGTCAGAAAAGGCCTGTTTGTGTGTGTGTGGGTGTGTGTGTTGTGGTGTGTGTGTGTTGTGTGTGTGTTGTGTGTGTGTGTGTGTGTGTGTGTGTGTGTGTGTGTGTGTGTGTGTGTGTTGTGTGTGTGTGTGTGTGTGTGTGGTGGACACACGTTTCTCCTGACAAACCCCCTTTCTTTCTGAGGCAGAACAATGAGCACTTCTCCATCTGCTGGGAGGTGTGGGTCGGTGTGGGTGTGTCGGTGTGGGCTCCGCAGCTGCCGAGTTGCGTAATAAGGAGGTCGGGGGGTGTAAACACAGGGTGAGAGAGTGTCACTTGCTGTTTTTAATGGAAACAAACCTGTGTGCTGTTCGCCACCGCTGCAGAGCTGTGGAGGTTGCTCTCAAATCTGATAAGAGGCAGCTACTTTCTGACGGGCGTGTGTGGAAAGGACAAAGCTGTTGATCACAGAGTCAATTCGTCTTCATCTACCAGAGAGGAAGCCTGTTATCATTTATCTCTCAATATTTGAAAGCTCTTGTGGCTACATTTCTCAAGACACCCTCTACCTCAGCATAATTTTTTCTCTATATTACTGTTATGTTCTATGTGAATATATTGTGACAGAGTGTTCTAACGCAGCAAACGTTATATAATTGTTAATATACCTCCCATACATATGTCTCAAACTAGCTAGCCACCTGGCTTGGCTAACTATATAGAAGTAATTGAGAGAAACTACTCACCTCAGTACCATGAATGCTATGACAAAAGGGCATTGAACTTAGTGTTTCGATCAGAAGCCACATATAGGGCCAATGGAGCCCCACTTCCTGTTTACAATGCTGTTGAATGGGTCATTAATCATGACACTGTATGGCCACTTCCTGTTGGGGTGATGACTTAGTTCGATTGACATAGGATTAATGAGGGCCGTGTGAGCGGTTGGCTTTGTTAGTACAGGGTCATTGCAGCTGTTTTCACAGAAAGGCAGGGTTAGTGCTTAACTATTTGGTTACAGGTTACTGCAGGTATCACCTCTTTAAGTACATGCACACACACACACACACACACACACACACACACACACACAACACACACACACACACACACACACACACACAACACACACACACACACACACACACACACACACACACACACACACACACACACACACACACACACCAACTCAGCTCTAATTCCACAGCGGCCACGTAATACACAACATATATGTTACACTTTTACTACTACTTGCTGTGTTGCTAGGCAGTGCAGGTCATCTGCAGTATATCGTTTTCTAGTAACACGTCGGTAAGATATAGCAGTTTGTCCTGGTTTCTAGGTAACTCAAAAATGCATGAAAGTGTACAGTCTAATAATAGTTCAAAATTCAAACAAGTAAGTGTGCTAATTTCATTTATTGTCCTACTCCTACGTTGACATAATAATTCTGTTTACAACTTAATCACCGTAGTGGTGGTTAAGGGATAGTTAGGTATTTTTGCATAGAGTTTTGGATCTCTCCTTCTTATTGATCTCCTTCTTCTCCTGATGTCACCAGGCAGGCAAAAACTCCATCCCACCAAAACAGACAGACATTTCAGGCAGTCTTTTCAACAGCTTTAACTAAAAGGACGTCATTTCACAATTTGACAGTATTATTCGAACCTTATAGTGTTGAAATATATATATAAACACAGGAAATCTAGTTGTTGACTGCACTGGGCCTTTAACGATTTTTTTTTTTTTTAAATGATTCACTCCAAACTCTGTACCTACATTAAGGGTTAGATACAGGCAGAAGTTTACAAAGGATAAATGTTTGTCCTACTTTTCTAGTTTTAAGGTTCAAGTGATCCATTTCACTGACTTGATGTGAAAGTACCAGAACGACTTTCTTCAAAATAAAATAGTTCCCTTACCTGAACTACTTTTCATATCCGCTTTACTCCTTTTTGAATTGCCACCTGCTGTGACAAGATATGAAATCACGAAGAAGAACACCATGTTTGTGTATGAAATTGAACCCTATACACTATACAGTGCTTTTGACCAGGCCTAATACCAAATCAAATCAAATTGTATTTGTCACAAGCACCGAATACAACAGGTACGCTGAATACACCTTACCTTGAAATGCTTACTTACAAGCTCTTAACGAACAATGCCGTTTTAAGAAAATAGAGCTAAGAAAATATTTACTGAATAAATGAAAGTAAAAAAAGAAATAAAAAGTGACACAATAAAGTAGCAATAACGAGGCTGTATACAGGGGGTACCAGTACCGAGTCAATGTGTGGGTGTGCAGATTAGTCGAGGTAGTTTGTACTTGTAGGTAGGGGTAAAGTGACAATGCATAGATAATATGCAGCAGTGTAAAAACAAAGGGGAGGGTGGGCATGTCAATACAAATAGTCCGGTGGCCATCTGATTAAAAGTTCAGCAGTCTTCTGGCTTGGAGTAGAACTGTTCCGGAACCTTTTGGACCTAGACTTGGCGCTCCGGTACCGCTTGCCGTGCGGTAGCAGAGAGAACAGTCTATGACTTGGTGACTGGAGTCTTTGAAGTTTTTTGGGCCTTCCTCTGACACCGCTGGTATATAGGTCTGGACCCAGCTTCCAAAAGCATCTTAGGTGTTAAGATCCATAGGATCCTATGGTTCTAAGATGAACTTAACCTATGGTTCTGAGATTAATTCAACCTTAAGATGTTTTTGGGAAACTGGGCCCAGAGCCACATTTCTTCTTAACCTGTTTGGGTCACTACTAACAACACAATTAGCATGTGCTATTAATAATGGGTATTTCATCATTTTTGAATTTTTTTAAGGAAGAACGCATTTAAGAGTAATATTGAAAGCCATCTGTATTCCTATATATTTGCATAAGCATATTAAACCAATAGTCCAAATGTACGGTAAACGTGTTCAGAATAAGCAAGATATCAACTACACATGTTTGGAAAACGCATGACAGTCAGTCTGTCTCTGTCTATTTTGAGTGGCTTGCACAGCAGCCCACTTTTGCTATGGCGATGGCACATCATTACATTCTCTCTGACAAATACATCTCAAACTGTAAAGTTCCGTAGGCTCCAATTGCTTAGGCGTGATTCTTTATGGCGGTCGCCTCCACTCTGCTTCCTTGTGCATCTGTCATTTCAATCATCCCCCTGCTCTACTCGTCCAAGTTATTTAGTCATTCGCTTCCATCTATTCTTCAGCAGCTGTCTATCATTCATCAGGATGGATGAACTGGATTAACGATGACGCTCTCCGCCTCACGGCATCTTGCCCAGTACCTACTCACTGATAGCTCTGTATGTTGTCTTATTGTTTTCTCTCTTCTCTACTCTCTCTCTCTCTCTCTCTCTCTCTCTCTCTCTCTCTCTCTCTCTCTCTCTCTCTCTCCTCTCTCTCCTCTCTATCTCTCTCTCTCATCTCCTCTTCTCTCTCTCTTCTCTCTCTCTCTCTCTCTCTCTCTCTCATCTCTCTCTCTCTCGTCCTCGTCTCTCTCTCTCGTCTCTCTCATCGGTCGTCGCTCATCACTCTGCTTCTCCTCTGTCCTCTCTCTCTCTCAATAGCAGGATCTATCTCGTCTCCCTCTATGCACTCTCTCTTGTTCTCTCTCTCTCTCTCTCTCTCTAGGTCTTTATTGCATGAAACAGTATGTTTACATTGCCAAAGCAAGTGAAGTAGATTAATAAACAAAAGTGAAAAACTTTATACAAAATGTACAGTAAACTTTACACCTCACAAAAGTTTCAAAAGATAGAGACATTCAAATGTATATATATGGCTGTATACAGTGTTTATATAATGTGCAATAGTTAAAGTACAAAGGAATAAATAAACATAATTATTAGTTTTATTACAATGTTCTTCACTGACTTCCTTTTCTTGTGGCAACAGGTCAGGTCACACATCTTGAAGCTGTGATTGCATACCTCTGTATTTCACCTAAAATATTTGGGAGTTTATCAAAATTGGATTTCTTTTCAACTCTTGTCTGTGTAACTGAGGGAAATAATTGTCTCTAATATGGTCATACATTTAGCGGAGGTTAGAAGTGCAGCTCAGTTTTCACCTCCTTTTGTGGCAGTGTGCACCAGTGGCGGTTCTAGACCATTTCAACTGGGGGGCCAAGCTGGGGCCAGTTGTATGTTAGAGGGGCAGCAGTTACATTAGCGTTATATTGTTGTCATATGCGTTTTCTTACTGCATGCAGGCATTAGCAGGCAAAGTTATACCAGTTCATAATCATCATCGTTGCCACTGTCTAATAACGGATGTAAAAAAGAACGATGCAAAAATGTGTTATGTAAATTATTTCATACTCCATTTTTAGGTGGGCACAAGGGGGTCAAAAAATTGTTGTCACAGGGGCACTGCCCCCCCTGCCCCCCCTGCCCACCCCCCCCAGAACTGCATTCGGGGCCTATCTCAATAGCAAGGCTATGGTCACTGAGTCTGTAAATAGTCAAAGCTTTTTCTAATTTAGGGTAGTCAGTGGTCAGATTTTATGAGACTGTGCACTCTCTGTTGAGGACCAAATATCATTCCAGTTTGTTTGTTCTTTAGTTAATTCTTCACAATGTGTACGTATTATATTTTTGTTTTTTATGGTGGTCTGGTCTGGTCTGGTGCTGGTTGGTCTGGTCTGTCTGGGTCTGGTCTGTCTGTCTGTCTGTCTGTCTGTCTGTCTGTCTGTCTTATATCCAACAGGGCATGTTTAGGTGAGAGGCGTTTCAGTTCCTTCCCTTCTTCTTCCTCTCTTTCTTTGTCACTGAGTGTCTTTCTCCACAGGTATCTCTCTTATCTCCCTCTCATTATTGTGCATTCTCCAACTAAACAAAGAGGGAATTATGGGGTGAGTTTATACCTCTGTTTATCTCTTTATCTCTATTTTTGTTTGTTCTCTCTCTTATTTTCTCTCTCCTCCAACCTTCCTCTCTCAGACCCTGCTGAGGACGGGCCTCCCCCCTCCTCCTCCTCCTCCCCCTCCTTGGGTCATCCTAATGAAGAGGCTTTAAAGTTCCCCTCTCCCTCCGTCACATTAAAGAGTGTTCACCTTCTAAATGACAGTCAAACCAGGAGAACTAGGAAACTAAGAAACTCCCCCAAGGGAAGCAATGGCCTGTGGTACTGAACGACCTGGGTTCCATACTAGTTGAAATTTCCTAGAACTTTTAATGTTTTCTTTAGTCTGCTGGAGTGCCAGAGAGGGCTTTACACTTTGCAATTTATTGGTTCCATTGTGCAGCGAAGCTCAATCAAGCCCAATAAATATTTGAAATTATTTAAATGGTATTTGACCCAGGTTGTATTGAACGTATAAATATGTCCTTTAGCAGAGGCAATTAAAAGGCATAAATTCATTCAAATTATGTAGTATTGTCCAAGAGTTGTAGATATAATCTTTGCCAAGCCTTAGATCTCAAAGGCACTAAGTCCATTAAATGTTTTAATTTGAACAAGACATTTTAATAATCGAATTCTTAAAAAAAGTAACTCTACTTCCTGGTAATCAGTGTGTCCCTGTAACTGTACCTTAAAACTGGACACGGATTATGATAGGCGCTGTGCAAATCTGTCGTCCTGTCTTCCAATAGCAGGTTCAAGGCAATCAGAAGGGAAATTTGGACCTTTTGAGGTAAATCATGTGACCATCTTGATCCGTCTCCACTGCTCATCTGTACACTTTTTTCAACTCTTCCGCTTCTTTGTCTTCCTCATAATGGCCATGGACCAGGGCAGTGGTGGGTGTCTTTCTTTCTCTCTCTCTTTGTCTCAGACCAGGGCCCGGCCAGATGATGGCAGAGTGATAGTCTTTCAGAGAGATCCGGTGAAATAACAGAGCCTGGGCTCAGGCTTCTGTCAGGCCAGGACGTTGAGTGTCTTTGGGTGTTCGTTTGGTGGTCTCCTCTCCATATAGGGCCTTAACTGGTAATGAATGAGTTGCCTATTGGGTCTGCTTCTGGCACCAACCCGCGGCCAAGTTTCTCCCGCCCTGGCCTCGCCGTCGTCAGGCCGTTGAAAATGTGGAGGACGGGAACAGACCCATACAGGGATGAGGGGGTGGAGAGAGGCTTGGGTTATATCACACCACCACCGAGAAATGGGTGTGTGTGGTGTGTGGGACTCTTGCTGTGGGCATTTGTATTCCTATGCAACTGCAGATGAAGGTTGTGTGTGTGTAAGCATGTGTTGGTGTTTGACTGTGGTGTTTGTGTGTGTGTGTGCGTGTGTGACATTCTTGGGACACTCTGCATCCCATATGCCTAGTGTACACCCAGTATATATGAGAATATGGTGTTTGGCTTGTATGGTATGAACTTATCATATGGACTTCAGCAACCTCAGCACATGTGTTGTGCTATGTGTGTGTGTAAGCAATGTGTGTTGTGTGTGTGTGTGTGTACTCCCTGTCGTGTTTCACCTGTCCTTGTGATTGTCTTCCACCCCCCTCCAGGGTCGCTTATATTTCCCTGTGTATTTATCCCTGTGTTTTCCTGTCTCTCTGTGCCAGTTTGTTGTATGTTCAAGTCAACCAGTGTGCGTTTTCTCGTGCGCTCGCTTTTCTATCTCTTTACTGTCCTCCCGGTTTCGCGCTTTGCCTGTTTTTTCTGGCTCCATTTCCCGCCTGCCGCTGACCATCCTTGGTACCTCTGGAACTCTGAACTGGTTTTGACCTTTTGCCTGGTCCAACCCCGACCATTGTCTCTTGCCTACCCTTTTGGATTGTAAATTTCAAATAGCAAGGCCATGGTAAACGAGGCCCTGACGTAAACGCTTGTGCTCCGTGACCTGCTAAACCAGTTTGTTGTTTCATATACCTAGACGACATCCTGTTTTTGCCCGGTCCTGCCCAAGAACATGTTCTGCATGTCAGACACAGGTCTCTTCAGCGCCTCCAGAAGAACCAATTGTTCGTAAAAGCGAAAGAGTGAGTTCACCGCTTCTACCGCATCTCCTTTCTGGCATAGTATCACGCTGAGGAAATTGGTCCAGAAATGGATCCTGGAAGCGGTGAAAGCAGTGGTGGATGGCCTCAAACCCACATCCAGGTGCAGTTGGCAATAGATTTCAATAGGTTTCCTAAGGTTTGCTAACTTCTATACCGTTTGCATTCGGAGTTAACAGCACGCCTGGCCCCCCCTCTGCCACGTCACCTCCCCCATAGTACCGTTTACATGGTCTCCAGCTGTCAACAAAGCCTTTGTGGACCTGAAGCATCGGTTCACAACAGGCACCCATTCCGAATCCGTACCGTCAATTTGGGTTGAGTGATGCTTCTGATGTTGGAGGTGGGGCCATGCTCTGTCCCAGCGATTTGCCCAGACCAAAGCTTCATCCCTGTGCCTTCAGCAAGGGCTGATTTCAAGGGTTTTACTGTTAACCTATAAGCGTTAATGGCTTGCTCCTACCTCTTCCGAGTTGGTCCTGCCGTAATACCTATTACGTACGCTACGGTCACAAGACGCAGACCTCCTAATGTTCCCTAGAATTTCTAAGCAAAACCAGCCGGAGGCAGGGCTTCTCCTATAGATCTCCATTTTTATGGAACGGCTCCTGCCTACCCATTGTGAGAGAGCAGACTCGGTCTCAACCTTAACGTTCTTATTAAGACTCATTCTTCAGTTAGGGTCCATATGATTGAGTGAGTCTGGCCCAGGAGTGTGAGGTGAACGGGAAAGGTCTGGGGCAACGAACCGCCCTTGGCTGTCTCTGCCTGGCCGGTTCCCCTCTCTCCACTGGATTCTCTGCCTCTAACCCTATTACAGGGGCTGAGACACTGGCCTTACTGGTGCTCTTTCATGCCGTTCCCTGGGAGGGTGTCGCACTTGAGTGGCGTTGAGTTACTGACGTGATCTCCTGTCGGTTGGCGCCCCCCTGGTTTGTGCTGTGGTGGAGAATCTTTGTGGGCTATACTCGGCCTTGTCTCGAGGGGAAAAAAATTTGGTTAAGTTTGCTGGTGAAGATATCCCTCTAGTTGGATGTGGGAGGGCTGTGCTTTTGGCAAATGGGTGGGGTTATATCCTTCCCTGTTTGCGCCCTGTCGGGGCGTTTCTTCTGGATGGGGCCACAGTGTCTCTGAACCCCTCCTGTCTCAGCCTCCAGTATGTTATGCTGCAGTAGTTTATGTGTCGGGGCTAGCGGGTAGTGGTTATACCTGGATATTCTATCTTATCCAGTGTCCTGTGTTGAATTTAAGTATGCTTTCTCTCTTAATTCTCTCTCTCTCGTTCTCCTTTCCTTTCTCTCTCCTCGGAGAACTGAGCCCTAGGACCATACGTTTCACGACAAACCGGCAGAATGAATGACTCCTTTGCTGTCCCCGTCCGTCCTGCCTTGACTGCTATTTCCAGTTTCAGCTGTTCTGCCTGCGGTTATGGAACACCCCTACCTGTCCCAGACCTGCTTTTTTCAACTCTAATTGATCGGTATGAAAAGCCAACTGATATTTAGTCATGATTATTATTTGTTACCATGTTCGTCTGCTGTCATTTATGAACATTGGTTGAAAACTCTTGTCTTCTCTAATTTCTCTCTTTCTTTCTCTTCTCTCGGAGGAACCTGAGCCCTAAGGACCATACGTCAGGCTACGGGCATGATGACTCCTTGGCCTGTCCCCCAGTCCACCTGCCTTTGCTTGCTATTTCCAGTTTCAACTGTTCTGCTCCTGCGGTTATGAAAACGCGCCACCTGTTCCGCAGACCTGCTATTTTCAACGTCTTAATGATGGCTATGAAAAGCCAACGGTGAAAATTATCATGATTATTATTTGACTCATGCCTGTCACTTATGAACATTTTGAACATTCTTTGGATAGTTTCTGTTTATAATCTCCACCCGGCACAGCGCAGAACGAGGACTGGCACCCTCATTAGCCCTGCGTTCCTCTCCTAGGTTCTTCCCTGTTTGGCCTTTCTTAGGAAGTTCTTTCCTAGCCACCGTGGCTTCTACACCCTGCATTGCTTGCTGTTTGGGACTTTTAGGCTGGGTTTCTGTACAGCACTTCGAGAATATTAGCTGAGTGTACAGAGGGCTAATAAAATAAAACCTTGATTTGATTTGATTCCTGTTCCATCGACTCAACTCTGCAGAAGAAACTACGACGTGGGAACTAGAACTCCTTGCGGTCAAATGGCACCTGGAGGGAGCTGAATCATCCGTTTTTTGGTCTGGACCGATCCACAAGATCTGGATGTCTCCGCACAGCTTAACCCTTAATTCCAGGCAGGCCCGGGGCGGCTCCTGCATTCTAGGTCAATTTCAAACATATCTACCACCCAGGGTCCAAAACGTGACAGCTTGGACGCATCTCTCCCGTCTATAAAGCAGTTCCACCCCACTCACCTGAATCTGAGACACCCTCCTGCCTCTTGTTTGGCGGCTTCTGTTGTTTGGGGAATGTGGGCTCTGAGTCCGCAGGTGCTAAGTTTTTCCAGCCGTGGGGCCCCGGCTAACCGTTTCTGTTTGTGCCTTTGATGCGGTCCAGTCTCTCAGGTCCTTGAATGGGCTCATCTCCAGCTTAACCTGTCATCGCTGGTACTCGTCGGGACGCCCGGCTTTTTCCTCCGTCAACGCTTCTTGGTGGCCACCATAGTTCCTGATGTTCGGCCTTTGTCGCCGCAATCATGGTATGCGCTCAAAGCAAGAACTCCGCGCGGCAAGCTCCGTCTGGCCTCCCACTTCCTGTCCCTCATCGCCCCTGTGTCCCATATTTTGTCACTTGGGCTTCCCCTCCGTCAGATGGCAAATGCCACCTATCCTGATGTGCTGGTGGCACATATTTCTCAAGGCCGCCCACTTCACTCCCCATTCCTAAGTTACCTCTGCCAAGGAGATGGCCCAACTTATATGTGCAGGCACATCTTCCGTATCATGGACTCTCTTGGTGACGTTGTCTCGGACGGCGGGCCTCAGTTCTCCTCCCAATTCTGGAAGGCGCTCTGCACCCTATTGGTTCGTCAGCCAGCCTGTCCTCTGGTTTTCATCCCACATCTAACGGCCAGTTGATGCAGCAATCAAGATATATGGAGCGCACATTCGGGCGTCTGGGTTGCTCAGATCTCCCCAGTCACCTGGAGTCAGCAATCTTGGTCAGGTGGAATACCCGAGGAAACACCTCTCCCTTGCTCGGCTACAGGACTACCCATGGAGCATTTGAAAGGGAGAATCCAGCCCCCGGCTCTCTCCGAGCAAGAAGTTGAGTGTCAACGTATCCTTTCAGCCCAGATTGTTCGTCGCTGCCGCTGTCGGCGTACCTGGAAAGATCTATGGGTGGCTCGTTCTCAAGACCACCTCCAAGGGTATGTGACAAGTGGACCTCCCGGACCTGGCTCCTCGCTATCGGCGGTCGGGCAGAGGGTATGGGCTGTCACACTCGGGTATGGCTGTCAACACTCAGTTGTGTGTGTGCCTCAGACGATCTCAAACACATTGAGGGACTACGTTACATAATCTTAATTGTATGACATGAATAATACTATACTTCCCTGGACTTCGATCAGATCAGAACTACAATGAGGCC
>NC_036873.1:5821863-5846363 GCF_002910315.2 Salvelinus sp. IW2-2015
TCACGCTTCAAGATTGTTTTGATCATGCGTACTGGAATATGTTCCAGTCAGCCTCAGAGAACAACATCGATCTACGCGCTGACTCGGTGAGTGAGTTTATAAGAAAGTGCATTGGAGATGTTGTACCCACTGTGACTATTAAACCTACCCTAACCAGAAACCATGGATGGATGGTGGCATTTGTGCAAAACTGAAAGCGCGAACCACTGCATTTAACCATGGAAAGAGGTCTGGGAATATAGACAGTGTAGTTATTCCCTCCGCAAGGCAATCAAATAAGCGAAATGCAACGTACAGGGACAAGGGGAGTCGCAATTCAACGGCTCAGGCACAAGATGCATGTGGCAGGGTCTACAGGAAATCACAGACTAAAAAAACTGAACCAGCCACGTCACGGACACCGACGTCACGCTTGCAGACAAACTAAACACCTTTCCCACTTTGAGGATAATACAGAGCCATCGTCGTGGCCTGCTAACAAGGACTGCACCCCCCCCCCCCTCCTTCTCCGTGGCTGACGTGAGTAAAACATTTTAAACGTGTTAACCCTCGCACGGCTACTGGCCCAGACGGAAGTATCCTTAGAGCATGTGCAGACCAGCTGACTGGTGTGTTTCGGACATATTCAATCGCTCCGTATCCAGTCTGCTGTCCCCACATGCTTCAAGATGGCCACCATTGTTCCTGTACCCAATATGGCAAAGATAACTGAACTAAATGACTACCGCCCATAGCACTCACTTCTGTCATCATGAAGTGCATTGAGAGACTAGTCAAGGATCATATCACCTCCACCTTACTGGCCACCCTAGAGCCACTGCAGTTTGCATACCGCCCCAACAGGTCCACAGACAATGCAATCACCATCAAACTGCACACTGCCACATCTGGACAAGAGGAATGCCAATGTAAGAATGTTGTTCATTGACTACAGCTCAGATTTCAACACATAGTACCATCCAAGCTCATCATCAAGCTGGAGCCCTGGGTCTCAACCCCGCCCTGTGCAACTGGGTCCTGACTTTCTGACGCCCCCCCAAGGGTGAAGGTAGGAAGAACCTCAACATTGGGGCCCCACAAGGATGCGTGCTAAGCCCCCTCCTGTACTCCCTGGCCATGCACGCCTCCAACTCAATCATCAAGATTGCAGACGACACAACAGTAGTGGTCTTGATTACCAACAATAAGACAGCCCACAGGAAGGAGGTGAGGAGGTGTCAGGAAAGTAACCTCTCACTCAACATCAAGAAAATAAAGGACATGATCGTGACTTCAGGAACAGCAGAGGGGCCCCCTCCCTATCCACATCGAAAGGACAGCAGTGGAGAAGGTGGAAAGTTTTAAGTTTCTCGGTGTACACATCACAGACAACTGAAATGGTCCACCCACACAGGCAGTGTGGTGAAGAAGACGCAACAGTGCCTCTTCAACTCACGAGGCTGAAGAAATTGGCTTGTCACCCAAACCCTGACAAACTTTTACAGATGCACAATCGAGAGCATCCTATCACAGCCTGGTATGGCAACTGCACCGCCCTCAACCGCAAGGCTCTCCAGAGGGTGGTGCGGTCTGCACAACGCATCCCTGGGGGCAAACTACCTGCCCTCCATGACACCTACAGCACCTGATGTCACAGGAAGGCCAAAAAGATCATCAAGGACAACAACCACCTGAGCCACTGCCTGTTCACACCGCTACCATGCAGAAGGCGAGGTCAGTACAGGTGAATCAAAGCTGGGACCGAGAGACAGAAAAACAGCTTCTATCTCAAGGCCATCAGACTGCTAAACAGCCATCACTAACTCAGAGATGTTGCTGCCTACATTAAGACCCAATCACTGGCCACTTTAATAAATGTCTCACTAGTCACTTTAAATAATGCCACTTTAATAATGTTTTACATATCTTACATTACTCATATCATATGTATATATTGTATTTTATGCCATCTATTGCACCTTGCCTATGCCGCTCGGCCATCGCTCATCCATATATGCATATTATCTTCAACCCTTTAGATTTGTGTGTATTAGATAGTTGTTGGGAATTGTTAGATTACTTGTTAGATATTACTGCACTGTCGGAACTAGAAGCAAAGGATTTCGCTACACTCGCATTAACATCTGCTAACCATGTGTATGTGACCAATACAATTTGATTTGATTTGAGATGTCAATCAAATGTTTTTGTCATCGATCAAATGGGCGGGCAGGCAGGCAGGCAAGTTCCCGTTCAATTGTCAAAACGTGGGTTGGGACAAGCATGCATTGGCAGGCAAGCTGCAGAACGAGGAGCAGACTACTAGTCCCCATCGTTTATCAGTGCAATTTTTGACGGCCAACTAGCTGAAAAGGTTTGAGAGGTTTTATCTAATGTTCCCTCGTTAGACTTGAGCTCATCTCACTCTGGCTAGAATTAGTTGTTGATCTTGTTGTTTATTGATGTGCAGAACTGAGGAGAGAGAGCCTACCTTGTCATGGTTGTTTTAATCAATAGGACTGTAAAGTTCCCAAATGTAAAAAGGACCCGGTGGTATTTGCATACTGTATTTGTGGAAATTCATTCAGATGTATTTTTTTGTTTTTTTGCGAGTGGTTTCTAATGATCGAAAGTCACGCTGTTGCTACTGCCTAAAACAACACAGTCCAGTTCAAAGTGAATGATGGCAGGCCTGTGTGGAGAATGGCTTATTTGCATAAAGGCCTTCTATAGCTCTGATTGGCTATGGCGCAGCGGTGGTCTTGGACAAGATAGATGTTTGATTTACTGCAGTGTCTATTAACTGTCCAATCGCATGTCCACTTTCCCGCTCTTATTTGCTATAGAATTTTCTCAAATGCCTTACTATACGGCATTCCCAAACATTCTATGAATTTAGAAAAACGTGAAAAATGACCATATCTAAGCTCTTGCTTGTCAGAAAAGTTTTTTTTTTAAAGAAAAAAAAAGGTGTCATATCCTTCTGGAGGTGTACATTAAAAAAGCTGTCAGTTCCACTAAGTGTATAACTCAAGTGAAAATTCAACCCGCAGTGCAAGTTAAAACACATACACACGTGCACATACACACACACTAACACAAGCTTACTAGCTGCCATCTGGGACACCCTATTTACATATGTGTGAAATTAAACTGGAGCCAGTCAGATGTGATAAAGCAAATAATTGCAGCATCTCGTATAGCTAAAGAGGAAACTGGCTGTTCGCGTGAACGTGTTTATGTTCAAACTGAGCTCACAGACCTCTGAGTAGAGCAATCATTTTGAATAATGTCTCCTATGATATGACTGGTGTCTACGATAGCTGCTGTGTAAATATAGCAAGAATACACCAGAAACGTCACACGACTTGACAAATTCATAACAAATTGATAGCTAACAAATTGGACCCTGGAGATGCACTAGGTACTACTGTACAAAAGAGGCACCACTCATAGCAGAGAATACTACTATAGTGAGGCTTGGTATAGTGAGGCTTGGAAGGAATGTCTCCTCCACTCTTCAGCTATATTTCTCTAGAATCTATCTCTCCTCTCCAGGTACAGATGTATTTCTATAAGATCTGTGCCCATTGGAATAGCACAGTCTGCAGAGTCAGGGGGATAATTCTATTCCTTGCGGTTCTACGCCCGGGGAGACAGATTTGCAGCTAAAAACATTTGAGCGTCTTACCAGAGCAGCACTTCTGTCCTCCTTCTGCCAAAGCAACACACTGGAACTGGCAGGACACACACACACACACACACACACACACACACACCACACAACACACACACACACACACACACACACACACACACACACACACACACACACACACACACACACACACACACACACACACACACACACACACACACAATTCTCCAAGTTCAGTTTGGTGAGTGAAAGTTCACAGGGAATCAACGAAAACAATTTAGAATTACTCCCAAACAATCCCCGCTTAGACATTCTAATCCACATTGCACCATACCTCAAACCTCAAACCAACATGTTTTACTTTTCATAACAATTACACATTGAGATATTAGGGTATCTGGGGTCTTATTCTTGGATATTAGCCAGCACTTTGTCAAGGAATTGGAGTGATCTTATCCAACAACCTGCCACAACAACCGGATCAAATGGCTCACCTTAAGTCTGTTTAGTAAAACAATTAGCCTGCCGGTAACTTCAGCGGTCAGTGTGTGTGGACACACGTTTCTCCTGACAAACCTTTTTTTCTTTCTGAGGCAGAACAATGAGCACTTCTCCATCTCCTGGGAGGTGTGTGTGTCGTGTGTGTGTCGTGTGGGGCTCCTCAGCTGCCGAGTTGCGTAATAAGGAGGTCGGGGTGTAAACACAGAGTGAGAGAGTGTCATTTGCTGAGAATAATGTTTTTCTCTACATTACTGTTATGTTCTACGTGAATATATTGTGACAGAGTGTTACAATGCAGCAAACATTATATAAATGTTAATATAACTCCCATACTTATGTCTCACACTAGCTAGCCACCTGGCTTGGCCTAGCTATATAAAAGTCATTGAGAGACACTACTCACCTCAGTACCATGAACGCTATGATAAAAAAAAGCATTGAACTTAAGTGGTTCGATCAGAAGGCAACATATATAGGCCAATGAAGCAACCAATTCCTGTTTACATGCTGCTGAATGGGTCATTAATCATGACACTGTATGGGCACTTCCTGTTGGGGGTGGTGACTTAGTTTGATTGACATATGATTAATGAGGGCCGTGTGAGCGGTTTGCTTTGTTAGTACAGGAGTCAGTGCAGCTGTTTTCACAGAAAGGCAGGGGTTAAGTGCTTAACTATTTGGTTACAGGTTACTGCAGGTATCACCTCTTTAAGTACACACATGTACACACACACACACACCTAAACCTCAAACTGTTATTCCACAGCGAACACATGACATATATGTTTACACTTTTACTACTATTTGCTGTGTTGTTAGGCAGTACAGGTCATCTACAGTATATTGTTTACTAGTTGGTAAGATAAAGCAGTTTCCATGGTTTCTAGGTAACAACAAAATAAGTGTACAGTCCAATAATAGTTGTTCGAAACAAGTAAGTGCACTAATTTCATTTAAGTGTGCTACTCCTACGTTGACATAATCATTCTGTTTACAACGTATACACTGTAGTGTGGTTAAGGGAATAGTTATGGATTTTGGCAATGAAACCCTTTCTCTTCTTCCCCAGAGTCAGATGAACTCGCTGGTTACCATTTTTATGTCTCTGTGTCCAGCAGGAAGGAAGCAAGAGGGAGTTTTGGGAGCCAATGCTAACTAGCTTAGCGCTATCATGCTGTGTCTAGACATCTAGTCTTTGCACTGCTAGCGCTAACGCTAGTTAACAGTGACTCGCGAATTGCCAAAATCCCCAGCTATCCCCTTAACCACACTATGGTGTATAAGTTGTACACGGAATGATTATGTCAATGTAGGAGTAGAGAAAAATATTAATGATAAATAGCCATTCTTAGCCAATCTTTCATATTGAAACAGCCACGCSCATTTGCGACGTTACATTTGCGACGTTACTGCAAACAATGGACACTGTTTTTCCCCCTCTACTATTATTCTGACATTTCGCATTCTTAAAATAAAGTGGTGATCCTAACTGACCTAAGACAGGGAATTTTTACCGGGATTAAATGTCAGGAATTKTGAAGAACTGAGTTKAAATGTATTTGGCTGAGGTGTATGTAAACTTCCAACTTCAACTGTATATATAAAACAAAGGTAAATTGWGTTTTTGACTGCACTGGGYCTTTAAAGACACATWTTTAATTTGTATGATTCACTYCARTCTCTGTGCCTGCATTAAGGGTCAGATACCATCAGTTATCTTTAGATTCCTCCAGGGTACACGCACAGGCAGATGTTTACGAACGATGCATGTTTGTYCTACTTTATTAGTTTTAAGGATCAAGTGATCCATTTCACGAACTTGATGTGAAAGTACCAGAACTACTTTCTTCTSGATAAAATAGTTAACTTATCTGAAGTACTTTTCATATCTGATTTACTCCTTTTTGAATTGCCACCTACTGTGACAGGATAGGAAATTGCTAAAAAGACAGGAAGTCTGAATAACACCATGTTTGCGTATGAAATTGCACCCTATACCCTATACAGTRCACTACTTTTGACCAGGGCCRATATGGCTCCGGGCCCAGTTTCCCAAAAGCATCTTAATTCAAGTTAAGTTCATCTTTGAACCATAGGTTCCTATGGGTTCTTACCATAGGTTCCTATGGTTCTACGATTAGCTTAACCTAGGTGTAATTTCGGATGCAAACCATGTGTTCAGCCATGAATCAATTARTTGCAGGTTAGCTCAGTGTAAAACAGTTTAAAAGCCTAAACTGCACTTCATCCTACAGATCAACCGGTGTAATCGTCTGAAGTCTCTTATCCAGTCATACATGTGTTGGTAGT
This sequence comes from Salvelinus sp. IW2-2015, assembly GCF_002910315.2. Classification (NCBI taxonomy): domain Eukaryota; kingdom Metazoa; phylum Chordata; class Actinopteri; order Salmoniformes; family Salmonidae; genus Salvelinus; species Salvelinus sp. IW2-2015. The sequence continues at coordinate 5,828,312 of NC_036873.1, forward strand.
AATAGTTACTGACGGCATACATGCACACACATGTATCAACGCTTAGCAATACACCCACATTTCTTCATAACTTGTTTGGGTCACGACTAACAACACAATTAGTATGTGCTATTAATAAATGAGCACTGCAGCATTTTTGAACATTCATAAGCAAGACAGGATTTATGAGTAATATTGATAGACCATCTGTATTCCTATAGTATTTATAAGCACATTAAACCAATAGTCCAAACGTACGGTAAAAGTGTTCAGAATAAGCAGATATCAACTAGGCATGTTTGGATACGTTTGACAGTCCATTCTGTCTCTGTCTATTTTGAGTGGCTTGCACAGCAGCCCACTCTGTCTGGCACAGCGACTCCGAATATTCATCTCTGACAAATAAATCTCAAACTGTAATGATGGACTCCAACTTAGGCGTGACTTATGGGCTAGCCTCCACTGCTCATCTGCCATCTGTCAATCAATCATCCCCCCTGCTCTACTCCTGCAGTTATTTATCATTCGGTTCCATCCATCCTTCAGCAGCTGTCTATTGTTCATCGGGATGGATGATTAACGACGACGCTCTCCCTCCTCACTGCCCACTAGACTTCTACTAGTACTGTATTCTCTCTCTCTCTCTCTCTCTCTCTCTCTCTCTCTCTCTCTCTCTCTCTCTCTCTCTCTCTCTCTCKCTCTCGCTCTCGCTCTCTCTCTCTCTCTCGCTCTCGCTCTCTCTCTCTCTCTCTCTCTCTCTGGCTTTATTGGCATGGGAAACAAAACGTTTAACAGTAAACATTACACTCACAAAGGTTTCAAAGGAATAGAGACATTTCAAATGTCATAGTATTGCTATGTACACTGTTATAACTGTGTGTAAATAGTTACAAGTACGAAAGAGGGGATAAATAAACAAATATATCGGTTGTATTTACAATGGTGTTTGTTCTTCATTGGTTGCCCCTTTCCTATGGCAACAGGTCACAAATCTTGGTGCTGTGACGGCACACCTCGGTATTTCACCGAATAGATTTGGGAGTTTATCAAAATTTGATTTTCAAATTCTTTGTGGGTCTGTGCTGTGTAATCTGAGGGAAATATGTGTCTCTAATATGGTAATGCATTTAGCAGGAGGTTAGGAAGTGCAGCTCGGTTTCCACCTCATTTTGTAGGCGGTGTGCACTTAGCATGTCTTTTCTTCAGAGCCAGGTCTGACTTCGGTGTCCTCTCTCCAATAGCAAGGCTACGGTCACTGAGTCTGTACATAGTCAAAGCTTTCCTTAATTTAGGGTCAGATATTCTTCCACTGTGTACTCTCTGTTTAGGACCAAATAGCATTCCATTTTGCTTTGTTCTTTGGTTAATTCTTTACAATGTGTACAATTTGGTTGGGTCAAATTGTGTTGCTGTCTCTCTATCTGTCTGTATGTTTGTATTATATCTATCAGGGTTTGTTTGAGGTGAGAGCGTTTCAGTTCCCCCGTCTCTTTCTTTGTCACTGAGTGTCTTTCTCCACAGGTATGTCTCTTTATCTCCCTCTCGTGCCATTGCATTCTCTACTAAACAACAGAGGGAATGATGGGGTGAGTTTATACCTCTGGTTATGTCTTTATCACCATTTTTTGTTTTGTTCTCTCTCTTATTTTCTCTCTCCCTCCAACCTTCTCTCTCAGACCCTGCTGATATAAACTGAGGGCGGCCTCCCCCCTCCTCCTCCTCCTCCACTCCCCTACCTTGGGTCATTCCTAATGAGAGGCTTTTAAAGTTTCCCCCTCTCCCTCTGGTCACATTAAAGAGTGTTCACCTTCTAAATGACAGATCAAACCAGGAGAAACTAAGGAAACTCCACCAAGGGAAGCAATGGCCTTGTGGTACTGAACAGACCTGGGTTCACATACTAGTTGAAATGTTCCTGGAACTGTTAATGWTTTCTTTAGTCTGCATGGAGTGCCAGAAGGGCCGGGTTTACACTTTTGMAAGTATTATGTTGGTTCCATTGTGCCAGGCAAGCTCAATCAAGCCCAGATAAAGTATTTGAAATTATTTTAAATAGTATTTGAACCCAGGTTGGGTATTGAACGTTATAATATGTCCTTTAGCAGAGGACAAATTAAAAAAGGCATACAATTCATTCAAATTAGTAGTATTGTATTATTTTCCAAGAGTTGTAGAATAAATCATGTTGCCAAGATCTTAGATCTCAAAGGCATCTAAGTCCATTAAATGTTTTAATTGTGAACAAGACATTTTAATTCGAATTCCTTGTAAAAAAAAAAGGTAACTCTACTTCCTGGTCATCAGTGTGTCCCTGTAACTGTACCTTAAAACTGGGACACGGATTTTGATACTGGCTGCGGAACTGTGCAAATCTGTGTCCCTGTCTTCCAATAGTCAGGTTCAAGGCAATCAGAAGGGCCAATTTTGGACCTTTTGAGTGGAAATCAATATGGACCATCTGATCCGTCTCCACTGCTCATCTGTGACACTTCTTTCAACTCTTCCGCTTCTTTGTCTTTCTCATAATGGACCCATGGACCAGAGCATGTGGTGGGTAAACGTCTGTCTTTCTTTCTCTCTCTTTTGTCTCAGATCAGGGGATCCCTGGCCAGATGATGGCAGAGTGATAGTTCCTTTCAGAGAGATCCAGTGAAATTAGACGAGACCTGGGCTCAGGCTTCTGTCAGGCCAGGACTGTTGAGTGTCTTTGGGGTTCATTGGTGGTCTCCTCTCCATATAGGGCCTTTAACTGGTAATGAATGAGTTGCCTATTGGGTCTCTGGCACCAACCCTGCGGCCAAGCATTTCTCCCCCGCCCGCCTGCCGCCGTCCGTCAAGCCGTGTGAAAAATGTGGAGGATCAGTGGGGGAGCAGAAGACTCATACAGAGGATGAGGGGGTGGAGAGAGGCTTCGGGTTATCACCACCACCAGAGAATGGGGTGTGTGTGTGTGCACTCTTGCTGTGGGCATCATTGTATTCCTATTGCATACTGCAGATGAAGGGTTGTGTGTGTGTGTGTGTGTGTGTGTGTGTGTGTGTGTGTGTGTGTGTGTACGTTTGTGTGCCTCAAGAACTCAAACCCATTATGGGACTGTTAATGATTTAATGTTAATGTTAATGACAGGAATAATACTACACTCTTCGGATCAGATCAGAACTCAACGAGATCCCGTATTACTTAACATGGTCTCCATACTGGCTGACTTCAGATTGGAGGTCAACACGGCCCCACATTAGAAACCAGACTCTCCATGATACTCGATAAGGCCTCGAGTAGAGATGATGAAATGACAGATAGTATCTCTTCAATTATCGCAGAGGCATCATCTCCCCATCAGCAGATCCATATTAGGGTCATTATCTATCTACACAGTCAGTGTCTCTGGAGCCCAAATCTGCAATTACAGCTAAAACTCCATCATAACTACTGTGCACTACAAACCTGGATGAATATGGACCAGCGATCAATAAATCCATTCTAATTTCATCAGACGGTGCGGGAAAACGGCAAGGTAGGTTTTAAAGAGTGCATGGGTAGGAACGATATAGTTGSATTTCATTGAAAATAACGGTCTAACTTTTCATTGCTGTTTCTAATAATAAATCTTCTGAGAGGCGCGAGATAAAAACGATCTATAACCGGTTCAAAGACGTCAGAGGGACTTTTARTCAGACCTTGAAACCCTATTATGGTTTGAAATGAATTCGGGTTTTGAAACCAGATTCAACCAACTAGCCATGTTGATTCAATGGTTGTTTTTTTACACTACAAAAATGACAGGGTAGCCTACTCTGCTTACACTGACAAACAAACCAATAGAAACGATGTTGTCTGATCCATATAATTGGCCTACGAAAAGGGGAGACACAAATACGGTATGACGCCCATCTAACCTGGAGTTGGAAATTATTGTCCAACAACAAACGAAAGTGGCACTGACCCATTGACAAAGACAGTGCATATGCTCCTCACAGGGACCATGGCCGATGTTCTCTGCTAGTGCCAATATGATAGGCTACTGTTCACTCAATTAAGTTACGAATTTTGATAACTGAAAGAAAGATTGGAGTCATTTCACTATCATCTATTTACAGCAATAGCCATTTTGCTTTCCAAACGGGTTTCCCATGATTGTATTTTWAAATATTGCAATATGCCTGCCTGGGTCTCTCTGCTTTTCACTGACAGTCGCAACTCAACAATCATCTATTTGGTATTTGCAGCGCACGCTGCCCAAATTGCGKGCCCTTCCGACTGTAGGCTATGAGATTTAAAACAATCCACAGGTTTTTTTTTTTAAGAAGCGAATGATCCTCTGTGGCCAAATCATGCTTAATACTGTAGTAGCCTATTTTGAATGATTGTATTTATTTCTGTAGACAGGAGTAAGCTAATTAGGCTATATCATTTTGGCAATTTAATTCAGTTTACTTTAGGGAAAGCTTAGCTTCCCTTAACCTTATGGACACGCCACCTATGCGTTTTTAATGTGGCYCCTGTAGGCTACCCGCGCACATTCGTCCACAAACAAAATCATTTCAGCATCCAAATCCCAACAGTGCACTGTACACCTGCAACTTTATGATTGGAAAGAGACATCTGTTACAAAACACCTATATGTATTGTAATGACAGATTGTGATTGTCATTAGGCCTAGATTTGTAGCCTGAATTGATGCATCCACTGTTGTCCATGCGCCTCGGTCTAGGCCACTCATCTCCGCCTTGTCCATAAGTGTCTCGGCCACTCATCTCCGCCTTGACAAAATGTAAGTGTTTTCCTCAAACCACAATATAATTTGGATATTTGAGGCATGTACCACCCGGTTTCCAGTCAATTTGCRCATTTTTCATGCGGCTGACATGCAGTAATATTAAATAATGGTACAATAGCCTTTCGTTTTTTAGGCATGTTGTATTAATTGTGAAAGGCTCACATTTTACCGGTACGGAGTACCCCCACTATTTATTTTGCCGGGACGCCATAACAGGGRGTACCACCTTACTTTCACCCCTGGTGATAACATTGATAAAGTAAGTTGAGATAATGTGGAAACTATGCTGACACTTTTTTTTGCCTGGAGTGTACAATATGGCCAAGAAGAGATCAAGAAGAGACTCAAGAGGAGACTCAAACGTAATCATTGTTCTGTCACTCTCTGTTCAACACTCCAGCAAACCAACACAGTCACAAAGTAGGAAGACAGATACACAGCGTCATCATTCTACCTCAGCAGTACTGTTGTGTATCCTGTTTAGTTTTTTTTGAAAGCTTTTAAGGACCAAGCCAGCAAACTTGTTGACTATGAATTTTATCTGACCAGTGGGGCCTCTGCTACTTCCCCGGATACACCAACTCCTGCCCACCTGCAAAAGACTACAGAGACAATCAATGTGAAGACTTCTTTGTTTTCTGTTTGTCAATGGTTTTCATGGTTTTCAATCAACAACGTTTCTATTCGAGGGAGAGTTACAGCGACTGAGTGGACACAACAACGAAAGCTATATATTTTGGATGAATATTGTTTGTTTGGAAACTGAACCTTCAGAAAAAAAGTATCGACATTTGACATGACATGCCGTAAATAACAAATGTCCAACAGTGAGGTCATAAATTGGTGCCATAAAATGACATGTCTGAATATGTCCCATTACTGAATCAACAATTGTCAGAGTMCTGAATCGCTTTCAACAATAAAAACATTTATTCTAAAGTGCATTCTGTAGATTGAACCTGTTCGAACATATCCTGTACTTTGAGGGCATAATTGAACTAATGTGATGAGATAATTACAATGATTAAAAACAGCATGTTGTACGCAGGTGCTTTAATAAGCACTTAATCATTTTAATCATTTTAAGGACTCCTTTATATTTTTATGGTTATGGCTTTCAATGCTTCACCATGGGTTATGATTGTGTGATACATTGCTGTCACGTCCTGACCATAGTGCTTATGTGTTTTGCTTGTTTTAGTGTTGGTCAGGACGTGAGCTGGGTGGGCATTCTATGTTGTGTGTCTAGTTTGTCTGTTTCTGTGTTCAGCCTAATATGGTTCTCAATCAGAGGCAGCTGTCAATCGTTGTCCCTGATTGAGAATCATATATAGGTGGCTTGTTTTGTGTTGGGTTTTTGTGGGTGGTTGTTTCCTGTGTCAGTGTTTGTGCCACACGGGACTGTGACGGTTAGTTTGTTTGTTATTTTGTATAGTGTCTTGTTTTCGTGTTATTAAATCATGGAAACTTACCACRCTGCACATTGGTCCTCCGATCCTTCTCGCCTCTCCTCGTCCGAGCAGGAGGAAGAGCTAGACTGCCGTTATAATTGCTTATTATAAACTGGGTGGTTCGAGCCCTGAATGCTGATTGGCTGACAGCCGTGGTATATAAGACCGTATACCACGGGTATGACAAAACATTTATTTTTACTGCTCTAATTACATTGGTAAACAGTTATTAATAGCAATGAGGCATCTCGGGGGTTTGTGGTATATGGCCAATATACCACGGCTTAGTTGTGTCCAGGCACTCGGCGTTGCATCGTACGTACGAACAGCCCTTAGCCGTGGTATATTAGCCATATACCACACCTCCTCGGGCCTTATTGCTTAAATATAGTTTACAGTGCGTACTAGAGGTGCTTTGGATGAGTGTTTGCACAACGGGGTCTCTGACTTAACGACTTTATAGGCCCGTAGAACACTGATCAGAAGAATTTGCACACACTACATAGATTTTTCTATTGACTGTACGTTTGTTTATGTGTAACTCTGTGTTGTGTTTGTCGCACTGCTTTGCTTTATCTTGGCCAGGTCGCGGTTGTAAATGAGCTGGCCTACCTGGCTCTCAACTGGCCTACCTGGCTAAATAAAGGTGAAATAAATCAAATTAAATCAAAAATGTAATGCAAATCAAATATAGGAGACTGGTCTTCAAAAACAAAGTGAAGTCTAGTCAAAAATCCCATGAAGCCAACATAACACACCGTTCATTTTCAGGATGAATTGTTCTAGTTATGGCTGAAAGAGGAGTGGATAGTGAGCAGTAGCACGCATGTGCTTCCTAACTGGCACACTATTACCTACATAGTGCACTACTTTTAACTAGGGTCCATAGGACCTGTCTTCTCACATGATACTTTGGGAAATTAACAAATGATACTGCATGGGTCATTACAATGAACATGTTGGTGATGTTTTTAGATACGCATTGGAATGCGTGCAGGGAAATGTGACATGATTTAGGCAATTTAAGTTCTGAAAATGTTTCACTTTAAGCCGATAAAAAGAAATGTAAAGAAATGGCTCCTGTTTTTCCTCACAAAGCTTCACACTGACAGTCTGATGGACCAATTGAATGAGTTTAATAAAAATGGAATGATATGCTATAACAAAATGTTAAATATAATCAAAAGAAATACAGATAATGTTGTGTTTTGTGTTAGAATGAAGCCCGAAACCATAAAACTCTTATTTTCTCCTATCTCTTATCACTTGAACACAGCTGCTTAGAATATATCTTTGAATCGGTTTACAATGAGKGTTGAATGACAAGCTACTTTTCCAATTTACACATGATTTGTTCCGGTGGATTTGTCATTGTGCCGATACATATGGTAAAATAAAATGGATACTTAATTTCCGTAGAAGAATACATCCTAGTTTTGCCTCTTTCACATTGGTCTCACAAAGACGACAACCATTTTATTAATTCAATTATAAACATAAATATTGGTAAATGACAGACAAAATATGCTATGCCTCATAATTGAAATGGTTCCACCTCAGTGAAACGTGCCAATGCTATGTGAGTGAAAATGTGAATGTTTTACACCTTTCCGACCCCAAAACAGCACAAGCTCTTTGTTTAGGTTACGACAAAGGAGTGTGAAAAGCAGATAGAAAATAGACTGGTATACAGTATAGTACTTCTTATCTTATCCACAGAGCCACAAACTTTACTTGGTTTATTATAGGAAAACGACAGTGAAAAGGAGATATCATTTGTAATTTTCTGCTGATCGTCGGAGATTTGCACCCACGGTACACATACAACCTAAAGAAACACACAAAGCAGCAGAAAAGCCTACCAATGTCATCCACAAGTGAATTTCGGTGTGTGAAATGTTACGTAGGCTCATTGCTCAACACTTATGAGTAATTTTAAGCATGACGCGTTATTTGCTGAATAAAGCCAGTAAAACTTTATGTAAATTTCCAGTGTAATCAAGATTTTAAAAAATACATAGTGTCACGTTCTGACCATAGTTCTTGTGTGTTTTGCTTGTTTTAGTGTTGGTCAGGATGGGCATTCTATGTTGTGTGTCTAGTTTGTCTGTTTCTATGTTTGGCCTAATATGGTTCTCAATCAGAAGCAGGTGTTTTGTGTTGTCTCTGATTGGGAATCATATATAGGTGGCTTGTTTTGTGTTGGGGTTTGTGGGTGGTTGTTTCCTGTCTCTGTGTTTTCGCTGCACCAGCTAGGACTGTATCGGTTTGCCACTTTTTGTTATTTTGTATTTGTATTTGTAAGTGTTCTCTGTTTATCGTTTAATTAAACATGTTGAGCACTGGCTACGCTGCGTGTTGGTCCGATCCCTGCTACACCTCCTCTTCTCTTGAAGAGAAGGAAGGCTGCCGTTACACATAGCAACAATATTTCATAGCTCTACAAGCTAAATGGATGACAATATCTTTGAAACCCTGATTTAAGGCTTAGCAGCCAAAATGTTGGCATTTATCACGTTGATGGGAGCCATGTTAGTGTGCTGCTTTTCTTTTCAATATCCACAATTTAATATGGATTTTTTAATCAAGTCCCTTGGCACTGGGCACCCTCTGGTTGAATCAACGTTGTTTCCACATCATTTGATGAAATTACATTGAACCAACGTGGAATAGACGTTGAATTGACGTCTACGACCAGTGGGTTGAGGCAGTAGATCTGTCAGAACGTGTAAAACAAAACAGTGCAAGGAACAGTAAACGATATACCATCCACACACATACAGTAAGCACTCTATCCTGTCTATGATATATGAGATGTGCGTGTTGGGTAATGCAATATGTCTCCCACTTTAACAAATCAATAGAGATAACGAACGTGCTGAATGTCGCTCGCCTTTAGCAGTAGATGAATCGCTTTAGAAGCCTAAAGCTCAGGACAAAGACCTGGGTACATATTGAGAAATCATCTCAGAGTAGGAGTGCTGATCTACGATCAGTTTTCTCTTTTAGATCGTTCTTGAATAAGATTATGAAAACAAGAAAGGCCTGATACCTTTAGATCAACACTCCTACTCAGAGACGCTTTGTCAGTACGGGCCCTGAAGACACCAATCTCCCATTTCCTTTTTTGAGATCATCACAAATCAACAGTGGTGGCTTCTCCGTGTGGTTGCGCGTTGAGCTCTTTAACTCCCGGACTTTGCATCTCCTCTCCACCATGTCAGTTCCGCTCTACGCAGCCGTAAATAAGAGGGAGAAAGGGGGGTATGGGCGCTGCTCAGGACGGGCTGACGGTGGATGGTGGCGCCTGYTGGTTTGACAGATTGATCCAGCTGTGGTTGTGGGGGTGGTTGCGGTGGTGCTGGCAACAGGGGGGAGCATTTTGGCTGTAGTTGTGGTGGCGGTGTGTGTGGTGTGGAAGGAAAAGTTTGCCCCGCAAGCGACAATCAGTGGAAGAGTTTGGCAAACAGCACATGACACACATGGATGCACGCATAGAAACACAAAGGCACTCACGTGCACACACATGTGCACAAAAACACGCACACACACGCACTCACGCACACACACACACACAGCCAGCTAGCCAGCTTCAACGAGACTACCCCTTAGTACTGCACATTTCCTCTGAAGTTATGGTTAATGTTGTGGTTTTGACATGATGTGCTCAAAACAGCCTCAGATGACCCAATTTTGTGTTGTTAGACCTCGGTTCAAATATATATATATATATATATATATTTGTTTTTCAAAAAGTCTGTCTGTGCTTAATTGAGCTTGCCTGGTGCAATGGAACCAATGGAATCCTCCCAAGATTCAAAGGAACTCCAGGCAGGCTCAATCAAGCGTTTTAAAGCAAACAAGTATTGTAACCCGGATCTGGGTGGTTTGAGACCAAAGGCTTCCTCCCCTGGGAATGCCTGCTGTTCAACCCCTATCAGTCCCCTGGTTGGTTTCCAGAGGTGACCTTCAGACACCATCTCCCCCCACTCTCCCCTCGTCAAAAGGAGCAGCCAGATAAGAGCTGACTGGGGAGATAGAAGCCTTTGAGTTTCCAGCCTGCCCATAGAGATGGATAGAGGACACACTTCCCACAAACGCTGTTTTAGCAGGAAATGGAGATAGCCCCATAGAGATCCTGTAATTCTATAAGAAATTCTATGGCTAGCACTCAGTGGTGTTGCCCATGCTGTCACAGAGGCGGTCAAAGGTGATCAATGGTAAAGATAGGTGTGCCCTCTTTCCATCTCTATGGGCAGGCTGGAAACTCGAAGGATTCTACAAAGGCCTCATACAGTCAAACCTCCCATGGCCACACTGGCCTTCTCTATCTCTATCATAGAGGGCTTCACSGCCCACAGATTTAATGCACTCTGCTGCCATCATGGAAATATCCTCATGTGCCAGTCCACAAGGGTGGCCATTGGGCGACCACATCAAACACTAGGATGTAACCTTGGGGTCAGATAGAGTACACGCAGATAAGGTTGGTGGTGTTAATATCCGAGTATAGAAACAGTGTACACCAATAAGTGTGTTGTGATGAGAAAAATATATATAATTTTGAAAAATAGAAAAAAAAGACTATTGCCATATGAACCTTTGTTTGTCAGCTATAGACTCGGTATTGCAAAGAAAATTAATTATATTCGAAATGCAGCCGTTTTTTGCAGAGATAAAAAGATATTCCTTTGTCAAAAACCATGAATAGTCAATGACACTCATTGAAATAGAAGAGGGAGTTTGAATTAAAAACATGAGGGTGAATGGCATTATTCCTGACATGGCGAACCGAGTGGGCGCACTCTGTGAAAGAGGGATGCAATTAAGATAACCTACAAAGAGAGAATTTTGTTTGTGCTGGTTGTCAGTGTGGGACACCTAACATATTATTCTGGCAGGCCCCCGATTTATTAAAAACATCAACAGCTCTGATGCCTGGAAATATATACTGTAGCTTTTTTTGTCACTGTGTTAATGGACCTGGACAAGGCTGAACATTCACATTTTACATGTAATTTAGCAGACACTCTTTTTCAGAGCGACTTACACTTAGTGTCTTCATCTTAAAACGGCTGCAAAGGGAACAAAGGGACAGACTTAGACTGACCCCTGACAAGGTGTTCATTGACATTTCTCTCATCATGTTAAACACTCTTTAACTATCACGTGGTTACCTAGGTTCTGTGCCAACGTAGAAATGTCAGTTTGAGAGGATTTTCTTTTGGCAGAAATTAAGATTCCGGCTTAACTTTGCAATTTGGAATCCTGCGTAAATTCGCAACAAGAATAGGTTCCTTGATTTGAAATAAATAAATAATAACGATAACTTTTTTTGTAGTGAGTCATTCAAGKACACTGTACACAGGCAACAATTAAATACAAAAGCAAAAACAGAGGATTAAAAACATTGAAGGTGCAACAGCTTGACAAAACTGCTACCCACTGGGTTCAACGTTATTTTGGTTGAAATGATGTTGAAACAATGTTGATTCAACAAGTGTGTGCCCAGTGGGTAGGGCAAAAGTCAGAGCCCTGATTAGGGAAAATCAAGATGTAAATGTATATTGGAGTAATATTTATCATATYATATACACTTTATATCACGTGCAACCCATTATATTAAATTAAATATCTGACTGTGTTTAACTGCCTAAAATGAAGGAATGGTAGGAGGTGTGAATATCAAAGGAATAATTATTTATTCAATTTGTAATATGAATGGATTCACATACAAGGCATAAAGCTTAAGTTACAAGGCAATTTTTTATTTATTTGTTTAACCTTTATTTAACTAGGCAAGTCAGTTAAGAACAAATTCTTAATTACAATGACGGCCTACCAAAAGGCTAAAGGCCTCCTGCGGGGATAGGGGCTGGGATTCAAAATAAAAAATTGAATTAAAATATGGGACAAAACACACATTATGACGAGAGACACCACAACACTACATAAAGTCTAAGTCAACAACATAGCATGGCAGCAACACATGAAAACACAGCATGGTAGCAACAATACTGACATCATCATAGCATTCATAATATAGGTATAAAGATCCTAATGTTAAGTTACAAGAAAAAGCATGAAGAAAGAGATGCCTAGAAAATGAGAAAATATTGTAAAACCGGTCTCCAATGGATAGTATACACGATAAGAGAGATAACAACAGACCTTTCTAACTTCTGAGGAGTAATTTGTTTTCAATATTTTTGTATTTAACCTTTATTTAACTAGACAAGTCAGTTCAGACCAAATTTTATTTACAATGCCTACCAAAAAGCAGAAGGCCTCCTGTGGGGACCAATCAAATGATACCAAGTTTAGTAACCTGATCACCCAGACCCAATCGCCACAGGATGTCACAGCATCTAAAGGCTTGTGTGGGGGATGAGACAATGTAAATAAGACAGAATTCCTGAGTGTCATGCCCTGATCTGTTTCACCTGTTCCTGTGATTGTTTCCACCACTCCAGGTGTCGCTTATTTTCCCGAGTGTAATCTATCCCTGTGTTTTCCTGTCTTTCTGTGCCAGTTTTCGTCTTGTATGATTAGTCAAGTAACCAGCGTGTTTTTCCTGTACTCCTTTTGCTATTCTCCTTTATCTAGTCCTCCTGGTTTTGACCCTTGCTGTTTCTGGACTCTGTACCCGCCTGCCTGATCATTCTCCCTGCCTTGACCACAAGCCTGGTCTGGTTTTGACTTTTTGCCTGTCCACAACCATTCTCTTGCTACCCTTTGAATTATTAAACATTGTAAGACTGCAACCATCTGCATCTGGGTCTCGCCTGTGCCTGATAGAAAGGACAATAAAACCCCTTTGCATAGAGTAATTTAGAGTTCTATACCGATACAAGTAACCACAGAGATCATACATCTGTAGCATCAGAGTCCTCCTTAAGAGGCAAATTTCAGAGATTTTTTATTATTTTTTAATTATTTCACCTATATTTAACCAGGTAGGCCAGTTGAGAACAAGTTTTCATTTACAACTGCGACCTGAACAAGAWWAAGCAAAGCAGTGTGACACAAACAACACAGAGTTACACATGGAATAATCAAATGTACAGTCAACAACACAATAGAAAAGTATACATACAGTCTGTGCAAATGAAGTAAGATTAGGGAGGTAAGGCAATAAATAGGCCATAGTGGCGAAATAATTACAATTGAGCAATTAAAAACTGGAGTGATAGATGTGCAGAAGATGAATGTGCAAGTAGAGATACTGGGGTGTAAAAGAGCAAAACATTTAAATATGGGGATGAGATAGTTGGGTGGGCTATTTACAGATGGGCTATGTACGGGTGCAGTGATCTGTAAGCTGCTCTGACAGCTAATCCTTAAAGTTAGTGAGGGACATATGAGTCTCCAGCTTCCTTCCAGCTTCAATAATGGAAGCGGATGACACTGTGATATACTGCATCGAATTTGCTGAGTAGAGTGTTGGGGGCTATTTTGTAAATAATATCGCCGAAGTCAAGGATCGGTAGGATAGTCAGTTTTACGAGGGTATGTTTGGCAGCATAAGTGAAGGATGCTTTGTTGCGAAATAGGAAGCCGATTCTAGATTTAATTTTGGATTGGAGATGCTTAATGTGAGTCAGGAAGGAGAGTTTACAGTCTAACCCGACACCTAGGTATTTGTAGTTGTCCACATATTCTAAGTCAGAACCGTCCAGGTGCTGGCAGTGATCGGTTGCAACAATGCAAATAGTCCGGGTAGCCATTTGATTACCTGTTCAGGAGTCTTATGGCTTGGGGGTAAAACCGTGGGTTTTACCCACGGTTTTTACCCCGGGGTCGAGACCCTGGGTCTCGACCCCGCCCTGTGCAACTGGGTCCTGGACTTTCTGACGGAACGCCCCCAAGTGATGAGGGTAGGAAACATCATCTCCAACCCTCTGATCCTCAACACTAGGGCCCCACAAGGGTGCGTTCTCAGCCCTCTCCTGTGCTCCCTGTTCACCCATGACTGCGTGGCCATGCACGCCTCCAACTCAATCTCAAGTTTGCAGACGACACTTCAGTGGTAGGCTTGATTACCAACAACGACGAGACGGCCCACAGGGAGGAGGTGAGGGCCCTTGGAGTGTGGTGTCAGGAAAATAACCTCACACTCACGTCAACAAAACAAATGGGAATATCGTGGACTTCAGGAAACAGCAGAGGAGCACCCCCCTATCCACATCGACAGGACAGTAGTGAGAAAGGTGGAAAGTTTTTAAGTTCCTTGGCATACACATCACGGACAAACTGAAATGGTCCACTCACACAGACAGCGTGGTGAAGAACGCGCAACAGCGCCTAGTAAAATGAAATGCATGCTCCGTAGTAAAATGAAATGCATGCTCTCCAACCGATCACTGCCAGCACCTGGACGGTTCTGACTTAGAATATGTGGACAACTACAAATACCTAGGTGTCGGGTTAGACTGTAAACTCTCCTTCCTGACTCACATTAAGCATCTCCAATCCAAAATTAAATCTAGAATCGGCTTCCTATTTCGCAACAAAGCATCCTTCACTTATGCTGCCAAACATACCTCGTAAAACTGACTATCCTACCGATCCTTGACTTCGGCGATATTATTTACAAAAAGCCCCCAACACTCTACTCAGCAATTCGATGCAGTTTCACAGTGTCATCCGCTTCCATTATTGAAGCTGGAAGGAAGCTGGAGACTCATATGTCCCTCACTAACTTTAAGGATTAGCTGTCAGAGCAGCTTACAGATCACTGCACCCGTACATAGCCCATCTGTAAATAGCCCACCCAACTATCTCATCCCCATATTTAAATGTTTTGCTCTTTTACACCCCAGTATCTCTACTTGCACATTCATCTTCTGCACATCTATCACTCCAGTTTTTAATTGCTCAATTGTAATTATTTCGCCACTATGGCCTATTTATTGCCTTACCTCCCTAATCTTACTTCATTTGCACAGACTGTATGTATACTTTTCTATTGTGTTGTTGACTGTACATTTGATTATTCATGTGTAACTCTGTGTTGTTTGTGTCACACTGCTTTGCTTTATCTTGTTCAGGTCGCAGTTGTAAATGAAAACTTGTTCTCAACTGGCCTACTGGTTAAATATAGGTGAAATAATTAAAAAATAATAAAAATCTCTGAATTTGCCTCTTAAGGAGGACTCTGATGCTACAGATGTATGATCTCTGTGGTTACTTGTATCGGTATAGAACTCTAAATTACTCTATGCAAAGGGTTTTATTGTCCTTTCTATCAAGGCACAAGGCGAGACCCAGATGCAGATGGTTGCAGTCTTACAATGTTTAATAATTCAAAGGGGTAGGCAAGAGAATGGTTGTGACAGGCAAAAAAGTCAAAACCAGACCAGGCTTGTGGTCAAGGCAGGGAGAATGATCAGGCAGGCGGGTACAGAGTCCAGAAACAGGCAAGGGTCAAAACCAGGAGGATCTGAGGAATAGCAAAAGGAGTACAGGAAAAACACGCTGGTTGACTTGACTAATCATACAAGACAAACTGGCACGAAAGACAGGAAACACAGGGATAGATACACTCGGGAAAATAAGCGACCCTGGAGTGGGTGGAAACAATCACAGGAACAGGTGAAACAGATCAGGGCATGACACTCAGGATTCTGTCTTATTTACATTGGTCTCATCCCCCACACAAGCCTTTAGAATGCTGTGACATCCTGTGGCGATTGGGTCTGGGTGATCAGGTTACTAAACTTGGTATCATTTGATTGGTCCCCACAGGAGGCCTTCTGCTTTTTGGTAGGCATTGTAAATAAGAATTTGTTCTGAACTGACTTGTCTAGTTAAATAAAGGTTAAATACAAAATATTGAAAAATTACTACTCTCATAGTAAGTTAGAAAGGAGGTCTGTTTGTTATCTCTCTTTCGATCGGTATACTATACCATTGAGACCGGGTTTTCAAATATTTTCTCATTTTCTGGCATCTCTTTCTTCATGCTTTTTCTTGTAACTTAAATTAGGATCTTTATACTATATTATGAATGCTATGATGATGTCAGTATTGTTGCTACCATGCTGTGTTCATGTGTTGCTGCCATGCTATGTTGTTGACTTAGACTTTTATGTAGTGTTGTGGTGTCTCGTCATAATGTGTGTTTTGTCCCAATTTCTTTCAATTTTTTATTTGAATCCCGCCCCTATCCCCGCAGGAGGCCTTTAGCCTTTTGGTAGGCCGTCATTGTAATTAAGAATTTGTTCTTAACTGGCTTGCCTAGTTAAATAAGTGTAAACAATAAAATAAAAAATTGCTTACACTTAGCTTTATGCCTTGTATGTGAATCCATTCATATTACAAATTGAATAAATAATTATTCCTTTGATATTTCACCTCCTTACCATTCCTTCATTTTAGGCAGTTAAACACAGTCAGATATTTAATTTAATATAATGGGTTGCACGTGATATAAAGTGGTTATATCATATACTTAAATACTTACTCCAATATCACATTTACATCTTGATTTTCCTAATCAGAGGCTCTGACTTTGACCTACGCCGCTGCGCTGAGAATGGCACACCTTGTTGAATCAACATTGTTTCAACATCATTTCAACCAAAATAACGTTGAACCAGTGGGTAGCAGTTTTGTTCAGCTGTTGCACCTTCAATGTTTTAATCTCCTGTTTTTGCTTTGTGATTTAATTGTTGCCTGTGTACAGTGTACTTGAATGACTCACTACAAAAAAAGTTATCGTTATTATTTATTTATTTCAAATCAAGGAACCTATTCTTGTTGCGAATTTACGCAGGATTCCATTGCAAAGTTAAGCCGGAATCTTAATTTCTGCCAAAAGAAATCCTCTCAAACTGACATTTCTACGTTGGCCCAGAACCTAGGTACCACGTGATAGTTAAAGAGTGTTTAACATGATGAAGAAATGTCAATGAAACCTTGTCAGGGGTCAGTCTAAGTCTGTCCCTTTGTTCCCTTTGCAGCCGTTTAGATGAAGACACTAAGTGTAAGTCGCTCTGAAAAAGAGTGTCTGCTAAATTACTCGAATGTAAATGTGAATGTCAGCCTTGTCCAGGTCCATTACACAGTGACAAAAAAGCTACAGTATATATTTCCAGGCATCAGAGCTGTTGATGTTTTTAATAAATTCGGGGGCCTGCCAGAATAATATGTTAGGTGTCCCACACTGACAACCAGCACAAACAAAATTCTCTCTTTGTAGGTTATCTTATTGCATCCCTCTTTCACAGAGTGCGCCCACTCGGTTCGCCATGTCAGGAAAATTGCCTTCCCCCTCATGTTTTTAATTCAAACTCCCTCTTCTATTTTCAATGAGTGTCATTGACTATCATGGTTTTTGACAAAGGAATATCTTTTTATCTCTGCAAAAAACGGCTGCATTTCGAATATAATTAATTTTCTTTGCAATACAGTCTATAGCTGACAAACAAAGGTTCATATGGCAATAGTCTTTTTTTTCTATTTTTCAAATTATATATATTTTTCTCATCACACACACACTTATTGGTGTACCTGTTCTATACTCGGATATTAACACCACCAACCTTATCTGCGTGTACTATCTGACCCAAGGTTACATCCTAGTGTTGGATGTGGTCGCCCAATGGCCACCTTGTGGACTGGCACATGAGGATATTTCCATGATGGCAGCAGAGTGCATTAAATCTGTGGGGCGGTGAAGCCCTCTATGATAGAGATTAGAGAGGCCAGTGTGGCCATGGGAGGTTTGACTGTATGAGGCCTTTGTAGAATCCTTCGAGTTTCCAGCCTGCCCATAGAATGGAAAGAGGGCACACCTATCTTTACCATTGATCACCTTTGACCGCCTCTGTGACAGATGGCA